>NC_074694.1:11101638-11156638 GCF_029448725.1 Salvelinus fontinalis | reverse complement strand
AGGACAGGTACAGGATGGCAACAACAACTGCCAGAGTTACACCAGGAACACACAATCTCTCCATCAGTGCTCAGATGCCGCAATAGGCTGAGAGAGGCTGAACTGAGGGCTTGTAGGCTTGTTGTAAGGCAGGTCCTCACCAGACATCACCAGCAACAATGTCGCCTATGGGCACAAACCCACCGTCGCTGGACCAGACAGGACTGGCAAAAAGTGCTCTTCACTGACGAGTCGCGATTTTGTCTCACCAGGGGTGATGTTAGGATTCGCGTTTATCGTCGAAGGAATGAGCGTTACACCGAGGTCTGTACTCTGGAGTGGGATCGAGGTGGAGGGTCCGTCATGGTCTGGGGCGGTGTGTCACAGCATCATCGGACTGAGCTTGTTGTCATTGCAGGCAATTTCAACGCTGTGCGTTACAGGGAAGACGTCCTCCTCCCTCACGTGGTACCCTTCCTGCAGGCTCATCCTGACATGACCCTCCAGCATGACAATGCCACCAGCCATACTGCTCGTTCTGTGCGTGATTTCCTGCAAGACAGGAATGTCAGTGTTCTGCCATGGCCAGCGAAGACTCCGGATCTCAATCCTATTGAGCATGTCTGGGCCCTGTTGGATCGGCGGGTGAGGGCTAGGGCCAATCCCACCAGAAATGTCCAGGAACTTGCAGGTGCCTTGTTGGAAGAGTGGGGTAACATCTCACAGCAAGAACTGGCAAATCTGGTGCAGTCCATGAGAAGGAGATGCACTGCAGTACTTAATGCAGCTGGTGGCCACACCAGATACTGACTGTTACTTTTGATTTTGACCCCCCCCCTTTTGTTCAGGGACACATTATTCCATTTCTGTTAGTCACATGTCTGTGGAACTTGTTCAGTTTATGTCTCAGTTGTTGAATCTTGTTATGTTCATACAAATTTTCACACATGTTAAGTTTGCTGAAAATAAACGCAGTTGACAGTGAGAGGACGTTTTTTGCTGAGTTTATATGTGTGTGTGTGTGTGTGTGTGTGTGTGTGTGTGTGTGTGTGTGTGTGTGTGTGTGTGTGTGTGTGTGTGTGTGTGTGTGTGTGTGTGTGTGTGTGTGTGTGTGTGTGTGTGTGTGTGTGTGTATATATATATATATACAGTATATAGTGTGATGGGATGTATAGACATTATTGACAGTATATTAGTATATGTAGTATATCTGTAGAATATTATATGTACATGCAGAGGCGAGGCCAGAACGTGGAGCAGGTGCGCCCCTCCGCAGCCTAAGCCCATTTCTCCATAGAGATCTATTATGAAGTAGGATAGGCCTTGACTAGAATACAGTATATACATATGAAATGAGTAAAACAGTATGTAAACATTATTAATGTGATCAGTATTCCATGACTATGTACATAGGGCAGCAGCCTATAAGATGCAGGGGTGAGTAACCGGGTGGTAGCCGGCTAGTGACTAAAGTTCAGGGAAGGGTACTGGGTGGAGGCCGGCTAGTGGTGACTATTTAACAGTCTGATGGCCTTGAGATTAGAAGCTGTTTTTCAGTCTCTCGGTCCCAGCTTTGATGCACCTGTACTGACCTCGCCTTCTGGATGCTAATGGGGTGAACAGGCCGTGGCTCAGGTGGCTGAAGTCCTTGATGATCGTCTTATCCTTCCTGTGACACCGGGTGCTGTAGATGTCCTGAAGGGCACGCAGTATGGTGATGTGTTTGGCAGACCGCACCAATCAATCAATCAATCAAGTTTATTTTATATAGCCCTTTGTACATCAGCTAATATCTCGAAGTGCTGTACAGAGACCCAGCCTAAAACCCCAAACAGCTAGAATGCAGGTGTAGAAGCACGGTGGCTAGGAAAAACTCCCTAGAAAGGCCAAAACCTAGAGAGGACCCTTTGGAGAGAGAGCTGCGGTCAGCGTTTTGTTGTCTCCAAACATGTTGATGTAGTATTGGAAAGGTCATTGTGTTTACACCAGAAATTATTCTCAATTTGACTTCATTCAATCCTGCCAGGTTGCCTGGATAGAAATCCTTTAAAATGGATGCAAGTCATGTTTAATTTTGATAATTTATTCTGTGCTTTAGAGACAGGTATAATTTCGCTCGTCTTTGGCAGTACTATATTACATTAAGTGTAAGGTTTAGGGGGTTTATTAGAGTAGTTGGGTTTATGTTTAGTATAGTAGTCTAGCTGTGTCTATGGTTGAGTGTAGGTATCTAGGAAAGTCTATGGTTGCCTGAATTGGGTCTCAATTAGAGACAGCTGGTTATTGTTGTCTCTGATTGGGAGCCATATTTAAGGCAACCATAGGCGTTAGCTGTTTGTGGGGATTTGTCTATGTCGTAGTGTTTTGTGTCAGCACTGAATTTTGTATAGCTTCACGGTCGTCTGTTCTATTTGTTGTTTTGTTTTTTCCTTCTTTAAAAATAAAGAAGATGTACTTTCCACGCGCTGCGCCTTGGTCCTCTCTCAGTCCCGTTGACGATCGTGACACTAGTGACATATGCTGTAACTACTAATAATCTACAAGTGAGATATGCTGTAACTACTAATAATCTACTAGTGATATATGCTGTAACTACTCATAATCTACTAGTGATATATGCTGTAATGACTCATAATCTACTAGTGATATATGCTGTAACTACTCATAATCTACTAGTGATATATGCTGTAACTACTCATAATCTACTAGTGATATATGCTGTAACTACTAATAATCTACTAGTGATATATGCTGTAACTACTCATAATCTACTAGTGATATATGCTGTAATGACTCATAATCTACTAGTGATATATGCTGTAACTACTCATAATCTACTAGTGATATATGCTGTAATGACTCATAATCTACTAGTGATATATGCTGTAACTACTCATAATCTACTAGTGATATATGCTGTAACTACTCATAATCTACTAGTGATATATGCTGTAACTACTCATAATCTACTAGTGATATATGCTGTAACTACTCATAATCTACTAGTGATATATGCTGTAACTACTCATAATCTACTAGTGATATATGCTGTAACTACTCATAATCTACTAGTGATATATGCTGTAATGACTCATAATCTACTAGTGATATATGCTGTAATGACTCATAATCTACTAGTGATATATGCTGTAACTACTCATAATCTACTAGTGATATATGCTGTAACTACTCATAATCTACTAGTGATATATGCTGTAACTACTAATAATCTACTAGTGATATATGCTGTAATGACTCATAATCTACTAGTGATATATGCTGTAACTACTCATAATCTACTAGTGATATATGCTGTAACTACTCATAATCTACTAGTGATATATGCTGTAATGAGTCCTTTATTACACTGTCCGCTTGTCTCTTCGGCAGTCAGCTCTGCCAGTCTTGGCACAGAGGCAGCAGTGGGCATAAATTAATTCCTGACATCGCAAGACATTACCACTGGCTATCTCTAGCTCGCTCCAGATGTGGCCCCTGAGTACTTATAAGTGCTTAAAAATAACGGAAAAGTCGTGCGTGCATATGTATTCCCCCTTTGCTGTGAAGCCCCTAAATAAGATCTGGTGCAACCAATTACCTTCAGAAGTCACAATGAAGTCCACCTCTGTGCAATCTAAGTGTCACATGATCTGTCACATGACCTGTTCTGAAAGGCCCCAGAGTCTGCAACACCACTAAGCAAGGGCCACCACCAAGCAAGCGGCACCATGAAGACCAAGGAGCTCTCCAAACAGGTCAGGGACAAAGTTGTGGAGAAGTACAGATCAGGATTGGGTTATAAAAAAATATCTGAAACTTTGAACATCCCACGGAGCACCATTAAATACATTATTAAAAAGAATATGGAAAGAATATATCACCACAACAAACCTGCCAAGAGAGGGCTGCCCACGAAAACTTACGGACCAAGCAAGGAGGGCATTAGTCAGAGAGGCAACAAAGATACCAAAGATAACCCTGGAGCTGCAAAGCTCCACAGCGGAGATTGGAGTATCTGTCCTTAGGACCACTTGATGCCGTACACTCCACAGAGCTGGGCTTTACGGAAGAGTGGCCAGAAAAAAAGCAATTTCTTAAAGAAAAAAAAAAGCAAACATGGTTTTGTGTTTGCCAAAAGGCATGAGGGAGACTCCCCAAACACATGGAAGAGTGTACTCTTGTCAGATGAGATTAAAATGTAGCTTTTTGGCCATCAAGGAAAATGCTATGTCTGGCACAAACCCAACACCTCTCATCACCACAAGAACACCACATGGCAGCATCATGCTGTGGGGATGTTTTTCATCGGCAGGGACTGGGAAACCGGTCAGAATTGAAGGAATGATGGATGGCGCTAAATACAGGGAAATTCTTGAGGGAAACCTGTTTCAGTCTTCCGGAGATTTGAGACTGGGACGGAGGTTCACCTTCCAGCAGGACAATGACCCTAATCATACTGCTAAAGCAACACTCGAGTGGTTTAAGGGGAAACATTTAAATGTCTTGGAATGGCCTAGTCAAAGGCCAGATCTCAATCCAATTGAGAATCTGTGGTATGACTTAAAGATTGCTGTACACCAGCAGGAACCCATCCAACTTGAAGGAGCTGGAGCAGTTTTGCCTTGAAGAATGGGCAAAAATCCCAGTGTCTAGATGTGCCAAGCTTATAGAGACATACCCCAAGAGACTTGCAGCTGTAATTGCTGCAAAAGGTGGCTCTACAAAGTATTGACTTTGGGGGGGTGAACAGTTATGCACGCTCTAGTTTTCAATTTGTTTGTCTTTTTCTTGTTTGTTCTCACAATAAAAAAACATATTCTGCACCTTCAAAGTGGTAGGCATGTTGTGTAAATCAAATGATACAACCGCACCAAAAAAAATCTATTTTAGTTCCAGGTTGTAAGGCAACAAAATAGGAAAAATGCCAAGGGGGGTGAATACTTTCTCAAGGCACTGTAGGTAGGGCATAGTCATTTGGGATGCATCCAGGTGTTTAATAGGAGAAGGTGGGCTCCCAGTAGGGCTGGCAGGAATACAAAACCCACATTTTCCCTTCTAGCTATCGATCCGTTCGACCTGTGTAAAACCAGGCATTGCAGATATTCCTGGTACAAGGCAAAACACGTGATGCAAGGCCATATTCATTAGGCATGAACTGTCTACGGATTGAAACAGGGAGAGACTACCTGGACTTTCTTTTCCTATGCAACATACTTTTCTTTAACGTTGTGTCTTAAATGAACATGACCCAGGTCTGTTTTCTCATATTAGGACAAGAAGTGAGAAAGATCCTAGTTATGAGAGACCACACCGACACGGCAATTATTACAGTAGCTAGCCATCGCCAGGCAATAAACCTGCTATCCTCTCCGTGGTACACGATCTTCTTCAAGAGGTAGACATATCCACAGAAAAGCATTGAACGATATACAAATCAAAGTCCAGACACTAATATTGGTTTTACTTAAAAGCCTCTATATCAATGGAAAATGCACTAGATATTGGTTTTACTTAAAAGCCTCTACATCAATGGAAAGCGCGCTAGATATGGGTTTGACTTAAAAGCCTCTTAAAAAGTGCATGCCCTATAAAGTGACTGTATATGGATGACTTAGTCATTTTATCTTATGGATAGAATTCATCATTTTTCAGACCATTACTCTCTGATTCCAAGAATCACCTGTGGATGTTTAGATAATTTTTGTTGTTGTTGTTGCAAGATGTTTTTTTATTACAGGAGTCAGTATATATATATATACACTGAATAGTCAAATATAAAACTATCTAAGCCTGACACATTCTGTGCCAGGTCAGTGTCTACTCACGAGGAGGTTGTTAGTCATACATACACACTGGAAACCAATGGTTCACCTGATTTCAACTTGTTAATAAAACACAATGGAATTTTAACAATATAACACAGCTATTAAACCAGAATAAAAATGCTTTATCCTTCTACAAAGAACTTTTGCGATTGAGAAAGGTTCTTTATAGGAGGCTGTTAGTCATACGTACACACTGAAAACCTAACCTCCTGTAAATGTTTATTTGAATTAAATGTAACCTTTATTTAACTAGGCAAGTCAGTTAAGAACAAATTCTTATTTTTTAATGACGGCCTACCCCGGCCAGACCCAGACGACGCTGGGCCAATTGTGCGCTGCCTTATGGGACTCCCAATCACGGCCGATGGTGATACAGCCTGGAATCGAACCAGGGTCTGTAGTGACACCTGTAGCACTGAGATGCAGTGACTTAGACTGGTGCGCCACTCGGGAACCTTAAGATCCATTCTCAATCTCAGGTTCTATGTAGAACGATAAAGCACTTTTATTCTGGTTCAATAGCTGTGTTATTTTGTTAAAATTCCATTGTGTTTTATTACCAAGTTGAATCAGGTGTTCTAGCTCTGGAACAGCTGGGGGTCTCTGAGGAGAGAAGAGAGAACTACTGCCTCAGTAGCCGTTCTCAAGTGACACAAGGCCATACACGAGTCTTTCATGAGACACCATCACTGGTCATAGTCGTATCTAACATGTAATGGCGTAACACAACAGATTAGATAAACCGGAATGACACTCTCACTCTCGGTTGCACAAAAATAGCTGTGAGCAAACCAAGACACAAAATATTCTTATGAGCCACCAACCCCTACATTTGAACTATTGCTAAAATTTAAAAGAACACTTTTCTGAACTGTAAAGAACCACTGAAGGGCTTAAAGGGTTCTTTGGGTCAGTATGGTTCCAGAATCATCATTCTAGAACCATCATCCTTCCTAAAGAACCCTTGAGGAACCGTTATTGGTTTTGTATGTAATGGGTGATATCACCATTTTCAGATGAAGATCGGAGAAAGAAGAGAAGACAGAAGAGCATTTCACTGTTTGCGAGGGAGGTGAGGCTCCATGGTGTAAACCTTTCCAATCCTGTTCACTTTTAAGGACGAACAATAAAAATAAAACAAAAGACGGCGCTGACTGTTAACTGCATCTCAAAGAACAGTGAAACAGCCATTTAAGAATCCAGTATGTAAACATTTGAAGAGATATCCAGTATGTAAACATTTGAAGAGATGGAAGCCTTTCCCTTCTCCTCTATTCCCTTTGTACGGACAGCATCTGTTATACCTGTGATGCCAGACAAAACTGTGATGCCAGACAAACCTGTGATGCCAGACAAACCTGTGATGCCAGAAGAAACTGTGATGCCAGACAAAACTAGCCGTGTGTCATCAGGTAAAAGGATAAGTAAGACTTGTACCTTTTACAGCCGGTCTTCACAGTATCTCCCCACCTGTCTCATAGGTCCCTGTGTCTGTGGTCCTGCCAGGTCCCTACCACTGCAGCTGCCGGTGACAGTAACGACCCACACAGCCACTGGAGAGGAGGAAGAAGAACATCACTACGGCGAGTGTAAGAGTGAGTGAAGGAGGAGAGGAGAGATGAGACAGAGAGGAGCGAGAGAGAGAGAGAGAGCACGAGGGACGAGGGAAGAGAGATAGAGAGTGAGATGGACAGAGAGGAGAGAGGGAGAGCACGTGGGAAGAGAGACAGAAAGAGATGGACAGAGAAGACAGAGGGAGAGCGCGAGGGAAGAGAGACAGAAAGAGATGGACAGAGAAGAGAGAGAGAGAGCATGAGGGAAGAGAGACAGAATGAGATGGACAGAGAATAGAGCGAGAGAGCACGAGGGCAGAGAGAGAGGGAGATGGACAGAGAGGAAGAGGTGGGGATAAAGAAAAGGATATTGATCTATGGATAGATTGAACAGGTAAAGGAGGGGAAGTGGTCGTCGTGAGAGATAGAAAGAAAAAGAGAAACAGAGAGAGAGAAATTAGAAAGGATATCCAATGGCAAACTACACTGCTCAAAAAAATAAAGGGAACACTTAAACAACACAATGTAACTCCAAGTCAATCACACTTCTGTGAAATCAAACTGTCCTCTTAGGAAGCAACACTGATTGACAATACATTTCACATGCTGTTGTGCAAATGGAATAGACAAAAGGTGGAAATTATAGGCAATTAGCAAGACACCCCCCAAAACAGGAGTGATTCTGCAGGTGGTGACCACAGACCACTTCTCAGTTCCTATGCTTCCTGGCTGATGTTTTGGTCACTTTTGAATGCTGGCGGTGCTCTCACTCTAGTGGTAGCATGAGACGGAGTCTACAACCCACACAAGTGGCTCAGGTAGTGCAGTTCATCCAGGATGGCACATCAATGCGAACTGTGGCAAAAAGGTTTGCTGTGTCTGTCAGCGTAGTGTCCAGAGCATGCAGGCGCTACCAGGAGACAGGCCAGTACATCAGGAGACGTGGAGGAGGCCGTAGGAGGGCAACAACCCAGCAGCAGGACCGGTACCTCCGCCTTAGTGCAAGGAGGTGCACTGCCAGAGCCCTGCAAAATGACCTCCAGCAGGCCAGTTTTTCCATCACAACTTTCTTCCCTCATTCAACTTTTTCACTCCGGACGCTTTATCTGGACATGGTTCGTCAGCACTTTCAACAGCCGAAGCTAAGTAGTAACATTAACATGATGTCTTCTAATTGCAGTCGCTGTACTCATAATATACAGGAGAACGATCGCCTTATGGCGAGGATAGCTGTGCTGCAAGCCCAGCTTCAGACGTAATCGTTAGGCAAGGGTAATTTCAGTGTAGGAAAGGATAAAACAGCGTCTGTGCCACCAGTAAGTACAGATAGTAACGTTAGTAAAAATCCCCCCGCACAGTCCCCGCAGCCGGACAACTTTCTCATGGCTTCTGGAGGGAAATGCTGTTGGAATGCTCAACTGGTGTCGCTCATTCAGCCGACAGAAACTTTCAACCGGTTTTCCCCATTAAGTAGCGAGTCGGAGTCTGAGGCCGAGTCTTCTCTTGTCTCTACTCCTCCCGTTACGGGGTCTGAGCCGCCGAAGGCTCCCACCATTAGCTCTGACAAATTGAAAACCCTAGTCATTGGCGACTCCATTACCCGCAGTATTAGACTTAAAACGAATCACCCAGCGATCATACACTGTTTACCAGGGGGCAGGGCTACCGACGTTAAGGCTAATCTGAAGATGGTGCTGGCTAAAGCTAAAACTGGCGAGTGTAGAGAGTATAGAGATATTGTTATCCACGTCGGCACCAACGATGTTAGGATGAAACAGTCAGAGGTCACCAAGCGCAACATAGCTTCAGCGTTTAAATCAGCTAGAAAGATGTGTCGGCATCGAGTAATTGTCTCTGGCCCCCTCCCAGTTAGGGGGAGTGACGAGCTCTACAGCAGAGTCTCACAACTCAATCGCTGGTTGAAAACTGTTTTCTGCCCCTCCCAAAAGATAGAATTTGTAGATAATTGGCCCTCTTTTCGGGACTCACCCACAAACAGGACCAAGCCTGACCTGCTGAGGAGTGACGGACTCCATCCTAGCTGGAGGGGTGCTCTCATCTTATCTACCAACATAGACAGGGCTCTAACTCCTCTAGCTCCACAATGAAATAGGGTGCAGGCCAGGCAGCAGGCTGTTAGCCAACCTGCCACCTTAGTGGAGTCTGCCACTAGCATAGTCAGTGTAGTCAGCTCAGCCATCCCCATTGAGACTGTGTCTGTGCCTCGACCTAGGTTGGGCAAAACTAAACATGGCGGTGTTCGCCTTAGCAATCTCATTAGGATAAAGACCTCCTCCATTCCTGCCATTATTGAAAGAAATCATGATACCTCACATCTCAAAATAGGGTTACTTAATGTTAGATCCCTCACTTCAAAGGCAGTTATAGTCAATGAACTAATCACTGATCATAATCTTGATGTGATTGGCCTGACTGAAACATGGCTTAAGCCTGATGAATTTACTGTGTTAAATGAGGCCTCTCCTCCTGGTTACACTAGTGACCATAACCCCCGTGCTTCCTTCTGCAAAGGCGGAGGTGTTGCTAACATTTACGATAGCAAATTTCAATTTACAAAAAAAAAAATGACGTTTTCGTCTTTTGAGCTTCTAGTCATGAAATCTATGCAGCCTACTCAATCACTTTTTATAGCTACTGTTTACAGGCCTCCTGGGCCATATACAGCGTTCCTCTCTGAGTTCCCTGAATTCCTATCGGACCTTGTAGTCATAGCAGATCATATTTTAATTTTTGGTGATTTTAATATTCATATGGAGAAGTCCACAGACCCACTCCAAAAGGCTTTCGGAGCCATCATCGACTCAGTGGGTTTTGTCCAACATGTCTCTGGACCTACTCACTGCCACAGTCATACTCTGGACCTAGTTTTGTCCCATGGAATAATGTTGTAGATCTTAATGTTTTTCCTCATAATCCTGGACTATCGGACCACCATTTTATTACGTTTGCAATCGCAACAAATAATCTGCTCAGACCCCAACCAAGGAGCATCAAAAGTCGTGCTATAAATTCTCAGACAACACAAAAATTCCTTGATGCCCTTCCAGACTCCTTCTGCCTACCCAAGGACGTCAGAGGACAACAATCAGTTAACCACCTAACTGAGGAACTCAATTTAACCTTGCGCAATACCCTAGATGCAGTTGCACCCCTAAAAACAAAAAACATTTGTCATAAGAAACTAGCTCGCTGGTATACAGAAAATACCCGAGCTCTGAAGCAAGCTTCCAGAAAATTGGAACGGAAATGGCGCCACACCAAACTGGAAGTCTTCCGACTAGCTTGGAAAGACAGTACCGTGCAGTATCGAAGAGATCTCACTGCTGCTCGATCATCCTACTTTTCCAACTTAATTGAGGAAAATAAGAACAATACAAAATTTATTTTTGATACTGTTGCAAAGCTAACTAAAAAGCAGCATTCCCCAAGAGAGGATGGCTTTCACTTCAGCAGTAATAAATTCATGAACTTCTTTGAGGAAAAGATCATGATCATTAGAAAGCAAATTACGGACTCCTCTTTAAATCTGCATATTCCTCCAGGGCTTAGCGGTCCTGGATCTGCACAGCTCTGCCAGGGCCTGGGATCGGGAGAGACACTTAAGTGTTTTAGTACTATATCTCTTGACACAATGATGAGAATAATCATGGCCTCTAAACCTTCAAGCTGCATACTGGATCATATTCCAACTAAATTACTGAAAGAGCTTCTTCATGTGCTTGGCCCTCCTATGTTGAACATAATAAACGGCTCTCTATCCACCGGATGTGTACCAAACTCACTAAAAGTGGCAGTAATAAAGCCTCTCTTGAAAAAGCCAAACCTTGACCCGGAAAATATAAAAAACTATCGGCCTATATCGAATCTTCCATTCCTCTCAATTTTTTTTGAAAAAGCTGTTGCGCAGCAACTCACTGCCTACCTGAAGACAAACAATGTATACGAAATGCTTCAGTCTGGTTTTAGACCCCATCATAGCACTGAGACTGCACTTGTGAAGGTGGTAAATGACCTTTTAATGGTGTCAGACCGAGGCTCTGCATCTGTCCTCGTGCTACTAGACCTTAGTGCTGCCTTTGACACCATCAATCACCACATTCTTTTGGAGAGACTGGAAATCCAAATTGGCCTACACGGACAAGTTCTGGCCTGGTTTAGATCTTATCTGTCGGAAAGATATCAGTTTGTCTCTGTGAATGGTTTGTCCTCTGACAAATCAACTGTACATTTCGGTGTTCCTCAAGGTTCCGTTTTAGGACCACTATTGTTTTCACTATATATTTTACCTCTTGGGGATGTTATTCGAAAACATAATGTTAACTTTCACTGCTATGCGGATGACACACAGCTGTACATTTCAATGAAACATGGTGAAGCCCCAAAATTGCCTTCGCTAGAAGCCTGTGTTTCAGACATAAGGAAGTGGATGGCTGAAAACTTTCTACTTTTAAACTCGGACAAAACAGAGATGCTTGTTCTAGGTCCCAAGAAACAAAGAGATCTTCTGTTAAATCTGACAATTAATCTTGATGGTTGTAAAGTCGTCTCAAATAAAACTGTGAAGAACCTCGGCGTTACTCTTGACCCTGATCTCTCTTTTGACGAACATATCAAGACTGTTTCAAGGACAGCTTTTTTCCATCTACGTAACATTGCAAAAATCTGAAATTTTCTGTCCAAAAATGATGCAGAAAAGTTAATCCATGCATTTGTTACTTCTAGGTTAGACTACTGCAATGCTCTACTTTCCGGCTACCCTGATAAAGCACTAAATAAACTTTAGTTAGTGCTAAATACGGCTGCAGGAATCCTGACTAGAACCAAGAAATTTGATCATATTACTCCAGTGCTAGCTTCCCTACACTGGCTTCCTGTTAAGGCAAGGGCTGATTTCAAGGTTTTACTGTTAACCTATAAAGCGTTACATGGGCTTGCTCCTACCTATCTTTCCGAGTTGGTCCTGCCGTACATACCTACACGTACGCTACGGTCACAAGACGCAGGCCTCCTAATTGTCCCTAGAATTTCTAAGCAAACAGCTGGAGGCAGGGCTTTCTCCTATAGATCTCCATTTTTTTGAACGGTCTGCCTACCCATGTGAGAGACGCAGACTCGGTCTTAATTAACCTTTAAGTCTTTACTGAAGACTTATCTCTTCAGTAGGCCATATGATTGAGTGTAGTCTGGCCCAGGAGTGTGAAGGTGAATGGAAAGGCTCTGGAGCAACGAACCGCCCTTGCAGTCTCTGCCTGGCCGGTTCCCCTCTCTCCACTGGGATTCTCTGCCTCTAACCCTATTACAAGGGCTGAGTCACTGGCTTACTGGTGCTCTTTCATGCCGTCCCTAGGAGGGGTGCGTCACTTGAGTGGGTTGAGTTACTGACGTGATCTTCCTGTCTGGGTTGGCGCCCCCCCTTGGTTTGTGCTGTGGTGGAGATCTTTGTGGGCTATACTCGGCCTTGTCTCAGGATTGTAAGTTGGTGGTTGAAGATATCCCTCTAGTGGTGCGGGGGCTGTGCTTTGGCAAAGTGGGTGGGGTTATATCCTTCCTGTTTGGCCCTGTCCGGGGGTATCATCGGATTGGGCCACAGTGTCTCCTGACCCCTCCTGTCTCAGCCTCCAGTATTTATGCTGCAGTAGTTTATGTGCCGGGGGGCTAGGGTCAGTTGGTTATATCTGGAGTACTTCTCCTGTCTTATCCAGTGTCCTGTGTGAATTTAAGTATGCTCTCTCTAATTCTCTCCTTCTCTCTTTCTTTCTCTCTCTCGGAGGACCTGAGCCCTAGGACCATGCGTCAGGGCGACCGGGCATGATGACTCCTTGCTGTCCCCAGTCCACCTGGCCTTGCTGCTGTTCCAGTTTCAACTGTTCTGCCTGCGGTTATGGAACCCCGACCTGTCCACTGGACGTGCTACCTGTCCCAGACCTGCTGTTTTCAATTCTTAATGATCGGCTATGAAAAGCCAACTGACATTTATTCCTGATTATTATTTGACCATGCTTGTCACTTATGAACATTTTGAACATCTTGGCCATGTTCTGTTATAATCTCCACCCGGCACAGCCAGAAGAGGACTGGCCACCCCTCATAGCCTGGTTCCTCTCTAGGTTTCTTCCTAGGGTTTGGCCTTTCTAGGGAGTTTTTCCTAGTCACCGTGCTTCTACACCTGCATTGCTTGCTGTTTGCGGTTTTAGGCTGGGTTTCTGTACAGCACTTCGAGATATTAGCTGATGTACGAAGGGCTATATAAAATAAACTTGATTTGATTTGATATAATACAGTTATATACAGTAGGATCTCTAATACAGCTACATACAGTAGGACCACTAATACAGTTACATACAGTAGGACCTCTAATACAGCTACATACAGTAGGACCTCTAATAGAGCTACATACAGTAGGACCACTAATACAGTTACATACAGTAAGACCACTAATACAGTCACATACAGTAGGACCACTAATACAGCTACATACAGTAGGATCTCTAATACAGTTACATACAGTAGGACCACTAATACAGTTACATACAGTAAGACCACTAATACAGTCACATACAGTAGGATCTCTAATACAGTTACATACAGTAGGGCCACTAATACAGTTACATACAGTAGGATCTCTAATACAGTTACGTACAGTAGGACCACTAATACAGTTACATACAGTAGGACCACTAATACAGTTACATACAGTAGGATCTCTAATACAGTTACATACAGTAGGACCACTAACACAGTTACATACAGTAAGACCACTAATACAGTCACATACAGTAGGATCTCTAATACAGTTACATACAGTAGGACCACTAATACAGTTACATACAGTAGGACCACTAATACAGTTACATACAGTAGGACCACTAATACAGTTACATACAGTAGGACCACTAATACAACTACATACAGTAGGATCTCTAATACAGTTACATACAGTAGGACCACTAATACAACTACATACAGTAGGATCTCTAATACAGTTACATACAGTAGGACCACTAATACAGTTACATACAGTAGGACCACTAATACAGACATACAGTAGGACCACTAATACAGTTACATACAGTAGGACCACTAATACAGTTACATACAGTAGGACCACTAATACAGACATACAGTAGGACCTCTAATAGAGCTACATACAGTAGGACCACTAATACAGTTACATACAGTAAGACCACTAATACAGTCACATACAGTAGGACCACTAATACAGTCACATACAGTAGGACCACTAATACAGCTACATACAGTAGGATCTCTAATACAGTTACATACAGTAAGACCACTAATACAGTCACATACAGTAGGATCTCTAATACAGTTACATACAGTAGGACCACTAATACAGTTACATACAGTAAGACCACTAATACAGTTACATACAGTAGGACCACTAATACAGCTACATACAGTAGGATCTCTAATACAGTTACATACAGTAGGACCACTAATACAGTTACATACAGTAGGACCACTAATACAGACATACAGTAGGACCACTAATACAGTTACATACAGTAGGATCTCTACTACAGTTACATACAGTAGGACCACTAATACAGTTATATACAGTAGGACCACTAATACAGTTACATACAGTAGGATCTCTAATACAGTTACATACAGTAGGACCACTAACACAGTTACATACAGTAAGACCACTAATACAGTCACATACAGTAGGATCTCTAATACAGTTACATACAGTAGGACCACTAATACAGTTACATACAGTAGGATCTCTAATACAGTCACATACAGTAGGACCACTAATACAGTTACATACAGTAGGACCACTAATACAACTACATACAGTAGGATCTCTAATACAGTTACATACAGTAGGACCACTAATACAGTTACATACAGTAGGACCACTAATACAGACATACAGTAGGACCACTAATATAGTTACATACAGTAGGACCACTAATACAGTTACATACAGTAGGACCACTAATACAGACATACAGTAGGATCTCTACTACAGTTACATACAGTAGGACCACTAATACAGTTACATACAGTAGGACCACTAATAGAGCTACATACAGTAGGACCACTAATACAGTCACATACAGTAGGACCACTAATACAGCTACATACAGTAGGATCTCTAATACAGTTACATACAGTAAGACCACTAATACAGTCACATACAGTAGGATCTCTAATACAGTTACATACAGTAGGACCACTAATACAGTTACATACAGTAAGACCACTAATACAGTTACATACAGTAGGACCACTAATACAGCTACATACAGTAGGATATCTAATACAGTTACATACAGTAGGACCACTAATACAGTTACATACAGTAGGACCACTAATACAGACATACAGTAGGACCACTAATACAGTTACATACAGTAGGATCTCTACTACAGTTACATACAGTAGGACCACTAATACAGTTACATACAGTAGGACCACTAATAGAGCTACATACAGTAGGATCTCTAATACAGTTACATACAGTAGGCCCACTAATAGAGCTACATACATTAGGACCACTAATACAGTTACATACAGTAGGATCTCTAATACAACTACATACAGTAGGATCTCTAATACAGTTACATACAGTAGGACCACTAATACAGTTACATACAGTAAGACCACTAATACAGTCACATAAAGTAGGATCTCTAATACAGTTACATACAGTAGGACCACTAATACAGTTACATACAGTAGGATCTCTAATACAGTTACGTACAGTAGGACCACTAATACAGTTACATACAGTAGGACCACTAATACAGTTACATACAGTAGGATCTCTAATACAGTCACATACAGTAGGACCACTAACACAGTTACATACAGTAAGACCACTAATACAGTCACATACAGTAGGATCTCTAATACAGTTACATACAGTAGGACCACTAATACAGTTACATACAGTAGGATCTCTAATACAGTCACATACAGTAGGACCACTAATACAGTTAAATACAGTAGGACCACTAATACAGCTACATACAGTAGGATCTCTAATACAGTTACTTACAGTAGGACCACTAATACAACTACATACAGTAGGATCTCTAATACAGTTACATACAGTAGGACCACTAATACAGTTACATACAGTAGGACCACTAATACAGACATACAGTAGGACCACTAATACAGTTACATACAGTAGGACCACTAATACAGTTACATACAGTAGGACCACTAATACAGACATACAGTAGGATCTCTACTACAGTTACATACAGTAGGACCACTAATACAGTTACATACAGTAGGACCACTAATAGAGCTACATACAGTAGGATCTCTAATACAGTTACATACAGTAGAACCACTAATAGAGCTACATACATTAGGACCACTAATACAGTTACATCTCTAATACAGCTGCATACAGTAGGATCTCTAATACAGCTACATACAGTAGGACCACTAATACAGTTACATACAGTAAGACCTCTAATAGAGCTACATACAGTAGGACCACTAATACAGTTACATACAGTAAGACCACTAATGGAGCTACATACAGTAGGACCACTAATACAGTTACATACAGTAGGACCACTAATACAGTTACATACAGTAGGATCTCTAATACAGTTACATACAGTAGGATCTCTAATACAGTGCCCTCCATAATTATTGGGAAAGTGAAGAATGTTTTCTTATTTTGGTTCTATACTCCAAATGTTTGTATTGAAATCAAACAATGACCATGAGGCTAAAGTGTGACTGTCAGCTTTAAATTGAGGGTATTTTCATCCATATCCGGTGAACCGTATTCGAAATTACAGCACTTTCTGTACAAATTCCCAACTTTTTAGAGGACCAAAAGTATTGGGCCAAATTCACTTGTGTGTTAAAGTACTTAAAAGTGAACTATTTGGTCCTTTGTTCATAGCACTGAATGACTTACCTTGTGTCTGAAGGTCAGCTTAAACTGTCTTACCTTGTGTCTGAAGGTCAGCTTGAAACTGTCTTACCTTGTGGCTGAAGGTCAGCTTGAAACTGTCTTACCTTGTGGCTGAAGGTCAGCTTGAAACTGTCTTAACTTGTGTCTGAAGGTCAGCTTGAAACTGTCTTACCTTGTGTCTGAAGGTCAGCTTGAAACTGTCTTACCTTGTGTCTGAAGGTCAGCTTGAAACTGTCTTACCTTGTGGCTGAAGGTCAGCTTGAAACTGTCTTACCTTGTGGCTGAAGGTCAGCTTGAAACTGTCTTAACTTGTGTCTGAAGGTCAGCTTGAAACTGTCTTACCTTGTGTCTGAAGGTCAGCTTGAAACTGTCTTACCTTGTGTCTGAAGGTCAGCTTGAAACTGTCTTACCTTGTGTCTGAAGGTCAGCTTGAAACTGTCTTACCTTGTGTCTGAAGGTCAGCTTGAAACTGTCTTACCTTGTGTCTGAAGGTCAGCTTGAATCTTTGTGGCAGTTGATTGAGGTGCTTTCCCCACCATTCAAACAATCCTTTGCTGCAATATTCCATCAAGTTTTCTCTTGCGGCCACGTCCAGGGAGGTTGGCTACAGTGGTATGGGCCTTAAACTTCTTGATAACATTACGTACGGTGGAAACAGGAACACCTGTGACTCACCACAGGTGATTTCAATTCCAAAGTAAAGAAGTATCACCTGCTTGAAATCTCATTATTTCAAACTAATTCTAGAAGGTTGCCGATAATATTGTCCGGACCTTTTTAGGATTTATTTTGTTGAATAAGCTAATATTTTAGTAAATTATTCCGATGTGTTTTGTTGAATAAGCTAATATTTTAGTAAATTATTCCGATGTGTTTTGTTGAATAAGCTAATATTTTAGTAAATTATTCAAATTTGTTTTGTTCAACTGCAACACAAAGACATACATATGTGGATACCTAAAGTGTTTTTATTTTTTTCTCAAACGTTTTTCTGGAAGAAAGTGAAGGGTGACAATATTTTCGTCCATGACTGTATGTGTGGATAACCATGTGCCTGACGAACAGTCCAGTTGATCTATTATGGCTGCCCTGCTGTGTGATGTAGGGTGGGCTGGTGAGGTGGGTTGAGGGGGATCGGAGATTGGTGGGGGCCACTAGACCCATGTGTTTTACATGCGATTTGCTCCATTATGGCTGTGCTGTGGTAGGACTGCAGATTACAGTACACAGCAGGGGGGGGGGACGGAGATAGATGGGGGTCGTCAGAGTGAAGCAGGGGGGCTCTTCATAATCACTATATGTACTATAACTCTATGTACTGCCCCCCTCACCTCTCCCATCACAGGCTCAGTCAAGCACGTAATGAACCCCAGAGCCAATGATCGTGCACAGGCATGGGTCGCTATCAATCAGGCAGGGCCGATGGGCCGGGGCAGGGGGGGTGGCGTGTGGGAGGAAGAAGAGGTGTTAGGGGGGTCTTGACACACACACACACACACACACACACACACACACACACAGGGCGAATGCTGATTTTGAATGTATAATTTTATGAAGAAGGCTATAGTCATGGGCCATGTTAGTAGTACCTGGGGTTACTTTAGTAGTACCTCGTTAGTAGTACCAGGGGTTACTTTAGTAGTACCTCGTTAGTAGTACCAGGGGTTACGTTAGTAGTACCTGCGGTTACGTTAGTAGTACCAGGGGTTACGTTAGTAGTACCACGTTAGTAGTACCTGGGGTTACGTTAGTAGTACCTGCGGTTACGTTAGTAGTACCAGGGGTTACGTTAGTAGTACCAGGGGTTACGTTAGTAGTACCAGGGGTTACGTTAGTAGTACCTGGGGTTACGTTAGTAGTACCAGGGGTTACGTTAGTAGTACCAGGGGTTACGTTAGTAGTACCAGGGGTTACGTTAGTAGTACCAGGGGTTACGTTAGTAGCACCACGTTAGTAGTACCAGGGGTTACGTTAGTAGTACCTGGGGTTACGTTAGTAGTACCAGGGGTTACATTAGTAGCACCAGGGGTTACGTTAGTAGTACCAGGGGTTACTTTAGTAGTACCTCGTTAGTAGTACCAGGGGTTACTTTAGTAGTACCTCGTTAGTAGTACCAGGGGTTACGTTAGTAGTACCTACGGTTACGTTAGTAGTACCAGGGGTTACGTTAGTAGTACCAGGGGTTACGTTAGTAGTACCACGTTAGTAGTACCTGGGGTTACGTTAGTAGTACCTGAGGTTACGTTAGTAGTACCAGGGGTTACGTTAGTAGTACCAGGGGTTACGTTAGTAGTACCAGGGGTTACGTTAGTAGTACCTGGGGTTACGTTAGTAGTACCAGGGGTTACGTTAGTAGTACCAGGGGTTACGTTAGTAGTACCAGGGGTTACGTTAGTAGTACCAGGGGTTACGTTAGTAGCACCACGTTAGTAGTACCAGGGGTTACGTTAGTAGTACCTGGGGTTACGTTAGTAGTACCAGGGGTTACATTAGTAGCACCAGGGGTTACGTTAGTAGTACCAGGGGTTACGTTAGTAGTACCTGGGGTTACGTTAGTAGTACCTGGGGTTATGTTAGTAGTACCAGGGGTTACGTTAGTAGTACCAGGGGTTATGTTAGTAGTACCAGGGGTTACGTTAGTAGTACCAGGGGTTACGTTAGTAGTACCTGGGGTTACATTAGTAGTACCTGGGGTTACGTTAGTAGTACCAGGGGTTATGTTAGTAGTACCAGGGGTTACGTTAGTAGTACCAGGGGTTACGTTAGTAGTACCAGGGGTTACGTTAGTAGTACCTGGGGTTACATTAGTAGTACCACGTTAGTAGTACCAGGGGTTACATTAGTAGTACCAGGGGTTACGTTAGTAGTACCAGGGGTTACGTTAGTAGTACCAGGGGTTACGTTAGTAGTACCACGTTAGTAGTACCAGGGGTTACATTAGTAGCACCACGTTAGTAGTACCAGGGGTTACGTTAGTAGTACCAGGGGTTACGTTAGTAGTACCAGGGGTTACGTTAGTAGTACCAGGGGTTACGTTAGTAGTACCAGGGGTTACGTTAGTAGTACCAGGGGTTACGTTAGTAGTTCCTGGGGTTACATTAGTAGTACCAGGGGTTACGTTAGTAGTACCAGGGGTTACGTTAGTAGTACCAGGGGTTACGTTAGTAGTACCAGGGGTTACGTTAGTAGTTCCAGGGGTTACGTTAGTAGTTCCTGGGGTTACATTAGTAGTACCAGGGGTTACGTTAGTAGTACCAGGGGTTACGTTAGTAGCACCACGTTAGTAGTACCAGGGGTTACATTAGTAGTACCTGGGGTTACGTTAGTAGTACCAGGGGTTACGTTAGTAGTACCTGGGGTTACGTTAGTAGTACCAGGGGTTACATTAGTAGTACCAGGGGTTACGTTAGTAGTACCAGGGGTTACGTTAGTAGCACCACGTTAGTAGTACCAGGGGTTACATTAGTAGTACCTGGGGTTACGTTAGTAGTACCAGGGGTTACGTTAGTAGTACCTGGGGTTGCAATAGTAGTACCAGAGGTTACGTTAGTAGTACCAGGGGTTACGTTAGTAGCACCACGTTAGCAGAACCAGGGGTTACGTTACTAGTACCTGGGGTTACGTTAGTAGTACCAGGGGTTATGTTAGTAGTACCTGGGGTTACGTTAGTAGTACCTGGGGTTACGTTAGTAGTACCAGGGGTTACGTTAGTAGCACCACGTTAGTAGAACCAGGGGTTACGTTAGTAGTACCTGGGGTTACGTTAGTAGTACCAGGGGTTATGTTAGTAGTACCAGGGGTTACGTTAGTAGTACCTGGGGTTACGTTAGTAGTACCAGGGGTTACATTAGTAGTACCAGGGGTTATGTTAGTAGTACCTGGGGTTACGTTAGTAGTACCAGGGGTTACGTTAGTAGTACCAGGGGTTACGTTAGTAGTACCTGGGGTTACATTAGTAGTACCTGGGGTTACGTTAGTAGTACCAGGGGTTACGTTAGTAGTACCACGTTAGTAGTACCAGGGGTTACATTAGTAGACCAGGGGTTACATTAGTAGACCAGGGGTTACGTTAGTAGTACCTGGGGTTACGTTAGTAGTACCTGGGGTTACGTTAGTAGTACCAGGGGTTACATTAGTAGACCAGGGGTTACGTTAGTAGCACCACGTTAGTAGTACCTGGGGTTACGTTAGTAGTACCTGGGGTTACGTTAGTAGACCAGGGGTTACGTTAGTAGCACCACGTTAGTAGTACCAGGGGTTACATTAGTAGTACCAGGGGTTACGTTAGTAGTACCAGGGGTTACGTTAGTAGTACCAGGGGTTACAATAGTAGTACCTGGGGTTACATTAGTAGTACCAGGGGTTACGTTAGTAGTACCAGGGGTTACGTTAGTAGTACCAGGGGTTACGTTAGTAGTACCAGGGGTTACAATAGTAGTACCTGGGGTTATGTTAGTAGTACCTGGGGTTACATTAGTAGTACCAGGGGTTACGTTAGTAGTACCAGGGGTTACGTTAGTAGTACCTGGGGTTACGTTAGTAGTACCAGGGGTTACAATATTAGTACCAGGGGTTACGTTAGTAGTACCTGGGGTTACATTAGTAGACCAGGGGTTACGTTAGTAGCACCACGTTAGTAGTACCAGGGGTTACGTTAGTAGTACCAGGGGTTACGATAGTAGTACCAGGGGTTACGTTAGTAGTACCTGGGGTTACGTTAGTAGTACCACGTTAGTAGTACCAGGGGTTACGTTAGTAGCACCACGTTAGTAGTACCAGGGGTTACGTTAGTAGTACCAGGGGTTACGTTAGTAGTACCAGGGGTTACGATAGTAGTACCAGGGGTTACGTTAGTAGTACCAGGGGTTACGTTAGTAGTACCAGGGGTTACGTTAGTAGTACCAGGGGTTACGTTAGTAGTACCAGGGGTTACATTAGTAGTACCTGGGGTTACGTTAGTAGTACCAGGGGTTACGTTAGTAGTACCAGGGGTTACGTTAGTAGTACCAGGGGTTACAATAGTAGTACCAGGGGTTACGTTAGTAGTACCAGGGGTTACATTAGTAGACCAGGGGTTACGTTAGTAGTACCAGGGGTTACGTCAGTAGCACCACGTTAGTAGTACCAGGGGTTACGTTAGTAGTACCACGTTAGTAGTACCAGGGGTTACGTTAGTAGTACCAGGGGTTACGTTAGTAGCACCACGTTAGTAGTACCAGGGGTTACGTTAGTAGTACCAGGGGTTACGTTAGTAGTACCAGGGGTTACGTTAGTAGTACCTGGGGTTACGTTAGTAGTACCAGGGGTTACGTTAGTAGTACCTGGGGTTACGTTAGTAGTACCAGGGGTTACATTAGTAGTACCAGGGGTTACGTTAGTAGTACCAGGGGTTACGTTAGTAGTACCAGGGGTTACGTTAGTAGTACCAGGGGTTACTTTAGTAGTACCAGGGGTTACGTTAGTAGCACCACGTTAGTAGTACCTGGGGTTACGTTAGTAGTACCATGTTAGTAGTACCAGGGGTTATGTTAGTAGTACCATGTTAGTAGTACCAGGGGTTACGTTAGTAGTACCAGGGGTTACGTTAGTAGCACCACGTTAGTAGTACCAGGGGTTACGTTAGTAGTACCAGGGGTTACGTTAGTAGTACCAGGGGTTACGTTAGTAGTACCAGGGGTTACGTTAGTAGTACCAGGGGTTACATTAGTAGTACCAGGGGTTACGTTAGTAGTACCAGGGGTTACGTTAGTAGTACCAGGGGTTACATTAGTAGTACTTTGGGTTACGTTAGTAGTACCAGGGGTTACGTTAGTAGTACCAGGGGTTACGTTAGTAGTACCTGGGGTTACGTTAGTAGTACCTGGGGTTACGTTAGTAGTACCAGGGGTTACGTTAGTAGTACCAGGGGTTACGTTAGTAGTACCAGGGGTTACGTTAGTAGTTCCAGGGGTTACGTTAGTAGTACCAGGGGTTACGTTAGTAGTACCACGTTAGTAGTACCAGGGGTTACGTTAGTAGTACCAGGGGTTACGTTAGTAGTACCAGGGGTTACGTTAGTAGTACCAGGGGTTACGTTAGTAGTACCTGGGGTTACGTTAGTAGTACCAGGGGTTACGTTAGTAGTACCTGGGGTTACGTTAGTAGTACCAGGGGTTACATTAGTAGTACCAGGGGTTACGTTAGTAGTACCAGGGGTTACGTTAGTAGTACCAGGGGTTACGTTAGTAGTACCAGGGGTTACTTTAGTAGTACCAGGGGTTACGTTAGTAGCACCACGTTAGTAGTACCTGGGGTTACGTTAGTAGTACCATGTTAGTAGTACCAGGGGTTATGTTAGTAGTACCATGTTAGTAGTACCAGGGGTTACGTTAGTAGTACTAGGGGTTACGTTAGTAGCACCACGTTAGTAGTACCAGGGGTTACGTTAGTAGTACCAGGGGTTACGTTAGTAGTACCAGGGGTTACGTTAGTAGTACCAGGGGTTACGTTAGTAGTACCAGGGGTTACATTAGTAGTACCAGGGGTTACGTTAGTAGTACCAGGGGTTACGTTAGTAGTACCAGGGGTTACATTAGTAGTACTTTGGGTTACGTTAGTAGTACCAGGGGTTACGTTAGTAGTACCAGGGGTTACGTTAGTAGTACCTGGGGTTACGTTAGTAGTACCTGGGGTTACGTTAGTAGTACCAGGGGTTACGTTAGTAGTACCAGGGGTTACGTTAGTAGTACCAGGGGTTACGTTAGTAGTTCCAGGGGTTACGTTAGTAGTACCAGGGGTTACGTTAGTAGTACCACGTTAGTAGTACCAGGGGTTACGTTAGTAGTACCAGGGGTTACGTTAGTAGTACCACGTTAGTAGTACCAGGGGTTACGTTAGTGGTACCAGGGGTTACGTTAGTAGTACCACGTTAGTAGTACCAGGGGTTACGTTAGTAGTACCAGGTGTTACGTTAGTAGTACCAGGGGTTACGTTAGTAGTACCAGGGGTTACGTTAGTAGTACCTGGGGTTACGTTAGTAGCACCACGTTAGTAGTACCAGGGGTTACGTTAGTAGTACCTGGGGTTACGTTAGTAGTACCAGGGGTTACGTTAGTAGTACCTGGGGTTATGTTAGTAGTACCTGGGGTTACGTTAGTAGTACCAGGGGTTACGTTAGTAGTACCAGGGGTTACGTTAGTAGTACCAGGGGTTACGTTAGTAGTACCAGGGGTTACGTTAGTAGTACCAGGGGTTACGTTAGTAGTACCACGTTAGTAGTACCAGGGGTTACGTTAGTAGTACCTGGGGTTACGTTAGTAGTACCAGGGGTTACGTTAGTAGTACCAGGGGTTACGTTAGTAGTACCTGGGGTTATGTTAGTAGTACCAGGGGTTACGTTAGTAGTACCTGGGGTTATGTTAGTAGTACCAGGGGTTACGTTAGTAGTACCAGGGGTTACGTTAGTAGCACCACGTTAGTAGTACCAGGGGTTACGTTAGTAGTACCTGGGGTTACGTTAGTAGTACCACGTTAGTAGTACCTGGGGTTACGTTAGTAGTACCAGGGGTTACGTTAGTAGTACCAGGGGTTACGTTAGTAGTACCACGTTAGTAGTACCTGGGGTTACGTTAGTAGTACCAGGGGTTACGTTAGTAGTACCAGGGGTTACGTTAGTAGTACCAGGGGTTACGTAGTAGTACCAGGGGTTACGTTAGTAGTACCTGGGGTTACGTTAGTAGTACCAGGGGTTACGTTAGTAGTACCAGGGGTTACGTTAGTAGTACCAGGGGTTACGTTAGTAGCACCACGTTAGTAGTACCTGGGGTTACGTTAGTAGTACCAGGGGTTACGTTAGTAGTACCAGGGGTTACGTTAGTAGTACCAGGGGTTACGTTAGTAGTACCAGGGGTTACGTTAGTAGCACCACGTTAGTAGTACCTGGGGTTACGTTAGTAGTACCAGGGGTTACGTTAGTAGTACCAGGGGTTACGTTAGTAGTACCAGGGGTTACGTTAGTAGTACCAGGGGTTACGTTAGTAGTACCAGGGGTTACGTTAGTAGTACCATGTTAGTAGTACCAGGGGTTACGTTAGTAGTACCAGGGGTTACGTTAGTAGTACCATGTTAGTAGTACCAGGGGTTACGTTAGTAGTACCAGGGGTTACATTAGTAGTACCAGGGGTTACATTAGTAGTACCAGGGGTTACGTTAGTAGTACCAGGGGTTACGTTAGTAGTACCAGGGGTTACGTTAGTAGTACCAGGGGTTACGTTAGTAGTACCAGGGGTTACGTTAGTAGTACCACGTTAGTAGTACCAGGGGTTACGTTAGTAGTACCAGGGGTTACGTTAGTAGTACCAGGGGTTACGTTAGTAGTACCACGTTAGTAGTACCAGGGGTTACGTTAGTAGTACCACGTTAGTAGTACCAGGGGTTACGTTAGTAGTACCAGGGGTTACGTTAGTAGTACCAGGGGTTACGTTAGTAGTACCATGTTAGTAGTACCAGGGGTTACGTTAGTAGTACCAGGGGTTACGTTAGTAGTACCAGGGGTTACATTAGTAGTACCAGGGGTTACGTTAGTAGTTCCTGGGGTTACGTTAGTAGTACCAGGGGTTACGTTAGTAGTACCAGGGGTTACGTTAGTAGCACCACGTTAGTAGTACCTGGGGTTACGTTAGCAGTACCTGGGGTTACGTTAGTAGTACCAGGGGTTACGTTAGTAGTACCAGGGGTTACGTTAGTAGTACCAGGGGTTACGTTAGTAGCACCACGTTAGTAGTACCTGGGGTTACGTTAGTAGTACCAGGGGTTACGTTAGTAGTACCACGTTAGTAGTACCTGGGGTTACGTTAGCAGTACCTGGGGTTACGTTAGTAGTACCAGGGGTTACGTTAGTAGTACCAGGGGTTACGTTAGTAGTACCAGGGGTTACGTTAGTAGCACCACGTTAGTAGTACCTGGGGTTACGTTAGTAGTACCTGGGGTTACGTTAGTAGCACCAGGGGTTACGTTAGTAGTACCACGTTAGTAGTACCAGGGGTTACGTTAGTAGTACCAGGGGTTACGTTAGTAGTACCAGGGGTTACGTTAGTAGTACCAGGGGTTACGTTAGTAGTACCAGGGGTTACGTTAGTAGTACCAGGGGTTACGTTAGTAGTACCAGGGGTTACGTTAGTAGTACCACGTTAGTAGTACCAGGGGTTACGTTAGTAGCACCAGGGGTTACGTTAGTAGTACCAGGGGTTACGTTAGTAGTACCAGGGGTTACGTTAGTAGTACCAGGGGTTACGTTAGTAGTACCAGGGGTTACGTTAGTAGTACCAGGGGTTACGTTAGTAGTACCAGGGGTTACGTTAGTAGCACCACGTTAGTAGTACCTGGGGTTACGTTAGTAGTACCATGTTAGTAGTACCTGGGGTTACGTTAGTAGTACCTGGGGTTACGTTAGTAGCACCACGTTAGTAGTTCCTGGGGTTACGTTAGTAGTACCACGTTAGTAGTACCTGGGGTTATGTTAGTAGTACCTGGGGTTACGTTAGTAGTACCTGGGGTTACATTAGTAGTACCTGGGGTTACGTTAGTAGTACCAGGGGTTATGTTAGTAGTTCCTGGGGTTACGTTAGTAGTACCAGGGGTTACGTTAGTAGCACCACGTTAGTAGTTCCTGGGGTTACGTTAGTAGTACCACGTTAGTAGTACCTGGGGTTACGTTAGTAGTACCAGGGGTTACGTTAGTAGTACCTGGGGTTACGTTAGTAGTACCTGGGGTTACGTTAGTAGTACCACGTTAGTAGTACCAGGGGTTACGTTAGTAGTACCACGTTAGTAGTACCTGGGGTTACGTTAGTAGTACCAGGGGTTACGTTAGTAGTACCTGGGGTTACGTTAGTAGTACCTGGGGTTACGTTAGTAGTACCACGTTAGTAGTACCAGGGGTTACGTTAGTAGTGCCAGGGGTTACGTTAGTAGTACCTGGGGTTACGTTAGTAGTACCTGGGGTTACGTTAGTAGTACCACGTTAGTAGTACCAGGGGTTACGTTAGTAGTACCAGGGGTTACGTTAGTAGTACCAGGGGTTACGTTAGTAGTACCAGGGGTTACGTTGGTAGCACCACGTTAGTAGTACCAGGGGTTACGTTAGTAGTACCTGGGGTTACGTTAGTAGTACCATGTTAGTAGTACCATGTTAGTAGTACCATGTTAGTAGTACCATGTTAGTAGCACCACGTTAGTAGTACCAGGGGTTACGTTAGTAGCACCACGTTAGTAGTACCAGGGGTTACGTTAGTAGTACCTGGGGTTACGTTAGTAGTACCATGTTAGTAGTACCATGTTAGTAGCACCACGTTAGTAGTACCTGGGGTTACGTTAGTAGTACCACGTTAGTAGTACCATGTTAGTAGCACCACGTTAGTAGTACCTGGGGTTACGTTAGTAGTACCAGGGGTTACGTTAGTAGTACCAGGGGTTACGTTAGTAGTACCTGGGGTTACGTTAGTAGTACCTGGGGTTACGTTAGTAGTACCTGGGGTTACGTTAGTAGTACCACGTTAGTAGTACCAGGGGTTACGTTAGTAGTACCTGGGGTTACGTTAGTAGTACCAGGGGTTACGTTAGTAGTACCAGGGGTTACGTTAGTAGTACCAGGGGTTACGTTAGTAGTACCTGGGGTTACGTTAGTAGTACCTGGGGTTACGTTAGTAGTACCACGTTAGTAGTACCAGGGGTTACGTTAGTAGTACCAGGGGTTACATTAGTAGTACCAGGGGTTACGTTAGTAGCATTGTTGGGAGATTAATTTATGAGGACTCATGTCACATGGCTTGGTAGCTGGTAACTGGGAGACCGATGGGGTTACCGGGGGCTATTATTCACGTCACAAACTAGTAATCTGGCCATAATGGGAGAGTCTATGTTGTCCTGTTGTCAGGAAATGACCCGTGCGTTGCAGTGTGTACAGTATTTTCCCAGGTGAAAGCTGCACATGAGGAGCAGGAGATAACCAAGAGCATGGGCTGAATTCTGGACATTGAGTGTACATCAAGATACATCGGGTGGGGGTGTTGGGACAGCGTTGGTCTGGTCCACACACAACACGCCTTACAGCTCCTGCAGCGGTGTAGATCGTCATGTCTCTCCTCGGAGGGTTCATAGTTCTCACAGGAAGTGAGGTCCAGCTGCATAATGGGTGAGCTTGAAGACGTCATGACAGAGGAAGCGGAGCTAATGAGAGAGGGAGACTAGATTCCACTGTAGACATACAGATGGGTTGGGTCTGGGAGCTGCTTTAACCGCCATAGTTGGGTTGGCTTAGTTACTTTATTGATTAATGCATCATATGAAAGGATGTATGTCGGGGTAATTGTACTCTGGACAACATTCTGAAGACATTGATGTGAAATGTAGATACAATGCTGATTAGGGATGCGCACTTGCCTATCGGGTGACGTGCCTATCAGGTGGCAATAGAGGAAGAAGGAGATGGGGAACAAAGTGAAAATGACATGGCTTGGGAACACTTCTCGGAGCCTGTGGCCGGAAAGGGGAAGACTGGGTGAAATGATGAGAAGGTTTTCTAGGGCCTTCATTTTTGTAGAATCCAGCAGAAAAGTATCCTGAAGGCATAGAGTCAGGCGAAGAGAGAAAGCACATTGTGTTTTCATGCTTATATAATTATGCATAGCTTACCACCTTGTTAATACTGTTATGTTTTGTGTTTCTTTTTGCTTGTCAAGTTTTGTGCTATCACTCTCGTAGGAACCAGAAGGAGAACGTTGAAATGGTAGAAGTTGACAGCTCCGGCGGACATGTTGTCATCAGTGTTCTATGAGAAATGGAAATCAGAGTGTGCTTGGTGTAACTATAGAACAGAGGCCATATGTCTCTGAGTTTGTAAACCTCACTGTGAATGTTAATCATGTTTTAATTTTTGGTTCATGTTTATTTTTTATCATTGTTTGTTCGTTTATAAGTCATTTCCAATTTTATGTCAGTTGAACAGTAGGAAGCTATTGTTCAAGAGGAGGGACTGTTGGGTCTGATTTCTTGACTAATTGACTGAAATATACTTATTCATAATCTGAGGGAAGGAGGGGAATGTATAATGTATATGATGGATGCAATTAAGCTTGGAACGTACTGAGGGCAGCGAAGACTATCACAGGTGGCAGGCGCTGATAAGAGTGGAGAGCTGGTGTAACGGCTTGTGCTCTCCTCATCCTCAGATGAGGTGAGGAGAGAAGGATCTTCAGACCAAAACGCAGCTTTTGGGAAATAAGCCATCTTTATTATAACAACGATAAAGATGGTAACACGAAACGAAACAAAACACTTTCAAACTACAAAACAAGAAAACGACGTTGACGAAACCTGAACATAAACTTACATAACTAAACATAAACTTACGTACAGGAAACAGACGACATCGAAACGAAACGAAACAAACAAACGCTACAGTCCAGTGTGGTACGAACATACATACTGACACAGGAGACAATCACCCACAACGAACACTGTGACAACGCCTACCTAAATATGACTCTTAATTAGAGGAATGCCAAACACCTGCCTCTAATTAAGAGCCATACCAGGTAACCCAAAACCAACACAGAAACAGAAAACATAGAATGCCCACCCAACCTCACGTCCTGACCAACTAACACACATAACAACTAACATAAATAGGTCAGGAACGTGACAGTACCCCCCCCACAAGGTGCGAACTCCGGACGCACCAGCACAAGGACTAGGGGAGGGTCTGGGTGGGCATCTAACCACGGTGGTGGCTCAGGCTCCGGGCGCGGTTCCCACCCCACCATAATCCATCCTAGCTTCCTCCCTCCAAAAATGTCCACCCTCTTTTCTCCCCCACAAAATCCTCTTAATAACATACCCAATAAGGACAACACCGGGACAGAGAGATAAATCAATACAGAGGGATAGATAAGAATATAGAGGTAGATAAAGATAGAGAGGGAGATCAGGATAGAGGGGCAACTCCGGACTGAAAGGCAGCTCCGGACAGAGAGACAGCTCTGGACTGATGGGCAGTTCTGGGTATCTAGCCTTTTTAGGCTGAAGGGCAGCTCATGGCTGACTGACGACTCTCGACGCTCATGGCTGGCTGACGGCTCTCGACGCTCATGGCAGGCTGACGGCTCTCGACGCTCATGGCAGGCTGACGGCTCTCGACGCTCATGGCAGGCTGACGGCTCTCGACGCTCATGGCAGGCTGACGGCTCTCGACGCTCATGGCGCTCTGACGGCTCTGGCTGCTCATGGCGCTCTGACGGCTCTGGCTGCTCATGGCTCTCTGACGGCTCTGGCTGCTCATGGCTCTCTGACGGCTCTGGCTGCTCATGGCTCTCTGGCAGCTCTGGCAGATCCTGTCTGGTTGGCGGCTCTGGCAGATCCTGTCTGGTTGGCGGCTCTGGCAGATCCTGTCTGGTTGGCGGCTCTGGCAGATCCTGTCTGGTTGGCGGCTCTGGCAGATCCTGTCTGGTTGGCGGCTCTGGCAGACCCTGTCTGGCTGACGGCTCTAGCGGCTCCTGTCTGGCTGACGGCTCTAGCGGCTCCTGTCTGGCTGACGGCTCTGTAGGCTCATGGCAGACGGGCGGCTTTGCAGGCTCATGGCAGACGGGCGGCTTTGCAGGCTCATGGCAGACGGATGGCTCAGACGGCGCTGGGGAGACGGATGGCTCAGATGGCGCTGGGGAGACGGATGGCTCAGATGGCGCTGGGGAGACGGATGGCTCAGATGGCGCTGGGGAGACGGATGGCTCAGATGGCGCTGGGGAGACGGATGGCTCTGGCCGGATACGGTGCACTGTAGACCTGGTGCGTGGTGCCGGAACTGGAGGCACCGTGCTAATGACAAGCACCTTCCTACTAGTGCGGGGAGCAGGGACAGGGCACACTGTACTCTCAAAGCCTACTCTATCCCTGATGCGCGGTACCGGCACTGGTGACGCCGGGCTGAGGACAAGCACATCAGGATTAGTAGGGGGAGAAGATACAGTTTGTACAGGGCTCTGGAGACACACTGGTAGCTTAGTGCGTGGGGCCGGAACTGGAGGCACCGGGCTAGATACACGCACTACAGGGAGAGTGCGTGGAGGAGGAACAGGGCTCAGGATACGCACTGGTAGCCTAGTGCGTAGTGTAGACACTGTAGGTACTAGGCTGGGGCGGGGAGGTGGTGCCGGAAATACCGGACCGTGGAGGCGTACTGGCACTCTTGAGCATTGAACCCGCCCAACCTTACCTAGTTGAATGCTCCCGGTCGCCCGACCAGTGCGGGGAGGTGGAATAACCCGCACCGGCCTATGTAGGCGAACCGGGGAAACCATGCGTAAGGCCGGTGCCATGTATGCCGGCCCGAGGAGACGCACTGGAGACCAGACGCGTTGAGCCGGCCTCATGACACCTGGCTCAATACTCAATCTAGCCCTACCAGTGCGGGGAGGTGGAATAACCCGCACTGGGCTATGCACTCGTACAGGAGACACCGTGCGCTCTACTGCGTAACACGGCGCCTGCCCGTACTCCCGCTCTCCACGGTAAGCCTGGGAAGTGGGCGCAGGTCTCCTACCTGCCCTTGGCCCACTACCTCCTAGCCCCCCCCCAAGAAATTTTTGGGAATTACTTACGGGCTTTTCGGGCTTCCGTGCCAGACGCGTTCCCTCATAGCTCCGGTTCCTCTCTCCGGTAGCCTCTGCACTCCCCAGTGCCTCCAGCTGCTCCCATGGCTTTTCGGGCTTCCAGCCACGTCTCCTTGCTGCCTCCTTAAACCACCGCTCCTGGGCTTTAGCTGTCTCCCTTTCTTCCTGAGAACGGCGATTTTCTCCTGCCTTAGCCCAGGGACCTTCTCCATTCATTATCTGTTCCCATGTCCAGAAATCCTTGTTTTTCTCCTGTCCCTTACTCCGTTTATTTTTCCCTTGCCGCTTGGTCTTAGCGTGGTGGGTGATTCTGTAACGGCTTGTGCTCTCCTCATCCTCAGATGAGGTGAGGAGAGAAGGATCTTCAGACCAAAACGCAGCTTTTGGGAAATAAGCCATCTTTATTATAACAACGATAAAGATGGTAACACGAAACGAAACAAAACACTTTCAAACTACAAAACAAGAAAACGACGTTGACGAAACCTGAACATAAACTTACATAACTAAACATAAACTTACGTACAGGAAACAGACGACATCGAAACGAAACGAAACAAACAAACGCTACAGTCCAGTGTGGTACGAACATACATACTGACACAGGAGACAATCACCCACAACGAACACTGTGACAACGCCTACCTAAATATGACTCTTAATTAGAGGAACGCCAAACACCTGCCTCTAATTAAGAGCCATACCAGGTAACCCAAAACCAACACAGAAACAGAAAACATAGAATGCCCACCCAACCTCACGTCCTGACCAACTAACACACATAACAACTAACATAAATAGGTCAGGAACGTGACAGCTGGGGATTAGTGAGGAAGGGGGTTGAGGTCAGATCACGTTAAGGGAGAAGGAACAGTTTATTGCCCGCGTCACTTCATTTCCTGCCTAGCAACAGAGATGTAATGGTTAGAGAGAAGGAGGAGATTCCACACCAAACTGGAGTATATATACCATCAGTGGTGGAACCATGCCTTTGTCTGATGCAGCTGTATTGACCCAATGGATGAATAAAATTGTTTTAAGCTTTCATAGTGTCCGTCGATGTAACGGTGGTCCTCCTCCTCTTCAACCGAAAAGGAGGAGTAGTGATGGAACCAAGGCGCAGCGGGTTGTGAACACATAATTTATTAAAAGAAAACACGAAAACACGAACTTGACTATAAACTAACAAAACAACAAACGGTGTAGACAGACCTGGACGACGAACTCACATAAACACGAAGAACGCACGAACAGGGAAAAATAGACGACACAAAATGACGATGTACAAAACAAACCGAACAGTCCCGTATGGTGCGACAAACACTGACACAGGAGACAACCACCCACAACGAACACTGTGAAACAACCTACCTAAATATGACTCTCAATTAGAGGAACGCCAAACACCTGCCTCTAATTAAGAGCCATACCAGGCAACCCTTAAACCAACATAGAAACAGAAAACATAGAATGCCCACCCAAACTCACGTCCTGACCAACTAACACATACAACAAACTAACAGAAATAGGTCAGGAACGTGACAGTCGAGTTCTCTGATAATTAGAACCTAACACTACTAATCTCTCAGCAGATCTCTCAGCCTTATCACAGACAATATATATATTTTTTTTTTTACAAATCCTGGTTGAAGGTTTTCCTGCTTATTCCCTCCCGTTTCGAGGAATCTTTCAACAACTGATTTCTGGAAAACTTGGGAAAATTACCAGAATTTTGCAACCTTACCTGCAAGTCACATTATGCTTGCTTGCAAAATGGTTTGTAATTCCTATTGGTATCCAGCCAGAGTTAGGATACCCAACAGTTGAAATTGTTATTCACCCGTAACCTGCATTCATAATGTCTAGCCAAGTTGCCATCCAATTGGCAGAAGATTCATGTGAATATTCTAAAATATGTGCATTTGCTTATTTTCTTCACAATACGACAAACATAAGCGCATTATGTTCAGGACAACCCAGGGTATAACCTAACGCCATGTCATCCTTGTAACTGTGGATCAAACATAGGCTGATTATGTTCAGGATAACCCAGGGTATAACCTAACGCATGTCATCCTTGTAACTGTGGATCAAACATAGGCTGATTATGTTCAGGACAACCCAGGTTATAAGGCATGTCAACATTGTAACTGTGGATCAAACACAGCGATCATAAATGTTGATTCTGTAAATTGTATAAGTTACTCACGGCTGTGTGGTTTGCTTAGTATGACATCAAAGCGGTATTTATTATAATATTCAACTTTTAGTTTTCAGACGACAACAAATATACACAAGTAGCCCAATTGGCAGGAGGGGTGGGGGCATCTTCTTGTCGCCCGAGGTGCTCCAGTTCAGAACGTCTGTCAGTCAAAACCCAGACAGAGCTGTGAAGCGGAGACCCTGAGCTCTGACGTCATGTGTGTTACTGTACAGCCACTGAGCTCTGACGTCATGTGTGTTACTGTACAGCCACTGAGCTCTGACGTCATGTGTGTTACTGTACAGCCACTGAGCTCTGACGTCATGTATGTTACTGTACAGCCACTGAGCTCTGACGTCATGTGTGTTACTGTACAGCCACTGAGCTCTGACGTCATGTATGTTACTGTACAGCCACTGAGCTCTGACGTCATGTCTGTTACTGTACAGCCACTGAGCTCTGACGTCATGTGTGTTACTGTACAGCCACTGAGCTCTGACGTCATGTATGTTACTGTACAGCCACTGAGCTCTGACGTCATGTATAGCGTGTTACTGTACAGCCACTGAGCTCTGACGTCATGTGTGTTACTGTACAGCCACTGAGCTCTGACGTCATGTATGTTACTGTACAGCCACTGAGCTCTGACGTCATGTATGAGAGTACTCTCAGACCATGAGAAACAAGATTCTCTGGACTGATGAAACCAAGATTGAACTCTTTGGCCTGAATGCCAAGCGTCTGGAGGAAACCTGATACCATCCCGACGTTGAAGCATGGTGATGACAGCATCATGTTGTAGGGATGTTTTTCAGCGGCAGGGACTGGGAGACTAGCCAGGATCGAGGGAAAGATGAATGGAGCAAAGTACAGAGAGATCCTTGATGAAAACCTGCTCCAGAGCCCTCAGAATGGGGTGAAGGTTCCCCTTCCAACAGGACAACACAGGAGTGGCTTTGGACAAGTCTCTGAATGTCATTGAGTGGCCTAGCCAGAGTCCGGACTTTAACCCCATCGATCTCTGGAGAGACCTGAAATAGCTGTGCAGCGACGCTCCCAATCCAACCTAACAGAGTTTGATCGGCAGAGAAGAATGGAAGAAACTCCACAACTACAGGTGTGCCAAGTTTGTAGCATCATACCCAAGAAGACTCAAGGCTGTAATCGCTGCCAATATAAGGGCACAAGGCAAGACCCAAATGCAGACACAGGAGGCAGATGGTTGAGCTCCGATATTTATCATAACAAAAGGGGTAGGTAAAAGGCAGCTCGGGGACAGGCGAGATTCCATAAACCGGGTCAGAGTCCAAACAGTACCATCCGATAGGCAGGCTTGAGTATAAGGGTTTAGGCAGGTTCGGCGTCAGAACAGGCAAGGGTCAAAACCAGGAGAGCTAGGGAAAAAAATAGGAGCTAGGAAAAATGCTGGTTGACTTGGCAAGACAAGATGAACTGGCACAGAGAGACAGGAAACACAGGGATAATACCCCGGGGATAATAAGCGACACCTGGATGGGGGTGGAGACAATAACCAGGACATGTGAAACACATCAGGGCGTGACAGCCAATGGTGCTTCAACAAAGTAAAGAGTTTGAATACTTATGTAAATGTCATATTTCTTTCTTTTTTTTATACATTTGCAAACATTTCTAAAACACTGTTTTGCTTTGTCATTATGGGGTATTGTGTGTACAATGATGAGGGGGGAAAAAACTATTACATCGATTTTAGAATAAGTCTGTAAGGTACAGTATTGACTCTTATTAAGGTACAAACTGCAATTGGACAATTGTGTACAGTGGGGTATTATTGACATCCTTGATAAAGACGAGAAAAATTGACTGTATAAAATATTTTCTATGGTGTGTTTGGTGTCGAAATGAGACTACACGAGCAGAAAAGTCTTGTGATGAGAATCAGGAGCTTGAAGAATTGAGTTTGGCGGAAAAGCCAGATCCACTGGGTTTGTCACTTCCGCTTGTTGAGGAGCGGTTGACAGTTCTGGCAGCATGTAGGTCTAGTGTGTCTTCTGATATGGTGGAGGAAAGTGAGGTGGATATAGCTAACGGTTCCCCTACAATCCACATGGATGGTCTTTGGGAGTTGGCTGAAGTTGTGGTCAATGTTCACTTGTCCCTGGTGGTATGTTACGAAACCAATAACTAGCCTATTGATTTTGCTAAACTCGTTATGTCTAGGGGTCTAAGGCCTAGCTATATGGTCTGGAACCTGACTTGTTCCAGTCACCCCCCCCCCCCCCCACCTCCACCATTTGGTTTCAGGTTTTGCGGCCGGACTCCGCACCTTTGGGGGGGTACTGTCACGCCCTGACCATAGAGAGCCCTTGGTTCTCTATGGTGTAGTAGGTCAGGGCGTGACTAAGGGGTGTTCTAGCTCACTATTTCTATGTTGGTGTTTTGTATGGTTCCCAATTAGAGGCAGTTGGTAATCGTTGCCTCTAATTGGGGATCATATTTAGGTAGCCATTTTTCCCACCTGTGTTTGTGGGATATTGTTTTGTGTTTGTGCACCACTACTTTCACGTTTTGTTATTGGTTTGTTTTTATTTTTTTTAAGTTTCACCGTAATAAAGATGTGGAACTTCAATCACGCTGCGCCTTGGTCCGCTCATTACGACGATCGTGACAATGGCGCAAAATTCATTTTTCTGGACACTGGATGAAGTCAGCCTAAATATGTTAGTTTCATTTTGAAAAGACCTTTCAGGACCCTCTAGAGCAGATTGTAAATAAATACCTTTTTAAATCTTTCTATGTTTAGATAATAGGTAGATTGTATTGTACACCCAAAGCTGACTTATGAAGGGACCTTTCTATCTGTAAAATACAGTTGTCTCTTCTCTCCTCAGGGACCTCCAGCCATTCCAGAGCTAGAACACCTGATTCAACAAGTTAATAAACACGTTAATAAAACCTATGGAATTATAATTCAACCAGAATGGAAAACCCTGTGTGGTTCTACAAAGAACCTTTGCGATTGAGAAGTTATGCATAGAACCATTATCCATAAAGGTTATTTAAAGAACAATAAAAAAAAGTGTAACCGTAGTAGAACCCTTTTTTGGTGCTATATAAAACCTTTTTTTATGTAAAACCTTAGGAAAAGGTTATTTATAGAACCATACATTTACTTATATTTAACTAGGCAAGTCAGTTAAGAACAAATTCTTATTTTCAATGACGGCCTAGGAACAGTGGGTTAACTGCCTTGTTCAGGGGCAGAACGACAGAACGACCTTGTCGGCTCGGGGATTCGATCTTGCAACCTTTCGGTTATTAGTCTAACGCTCTAACCACTAGGCTACGCTGCCACCCCTATGTCCTTTTAGAACCAGATGACCATGGTTCTTTATAGAACATTCAAAAAAAGGTTCCATGTAGCATCATAATGTCACGCCCTGACCTTAGAGAGCCTTTTTATTTCTCTATTTGGTTAGGTCAGGGTGTGATTAGGGTGGGCATTCTAGTTTTTTGTTTTCTATGTTGGCCTGGTATGGTTCCCAATCAGAAGCAGCTGTCTATCGTTGTCTCTGATTAGGGATCATATTTAGGCAGCCTTTTCCCACCTGTTGTTTGTGGGATCTTGTTTTGTGTTTAGTTGCGTTGAGCACTGCACGTTTGTTATTCTTTGTTGTTTTGGTTGTAAGGTTTCACTATTAAATAATATGTGGAACTCTACGCACGCTGCGCCTTGGTCCACTCATTTCAACAATCGTGACACATAAAGGGTTCCGCTATGGTTACAAGCCAATAAACCCTTATTTGACAGTAGATAGAACCATTTGTTTTTATTGTGTACTCAGAGGTATCGTGGCAAGGACAGACATCATTACGTTGTCAGCCAGAGTCCCATTTGTATATTTCCAAGCTACACACAATGTGTTACATACAGCAGGTTTTTAAAGGACTAAAGAGTTTGGTCTGCTTCGTGTTTTCCTTTTGGCCATGGAAATTCAAGTATTGGGATATCCTGATACTGGTATCGCGAAATCTCGATACCAGTAGCGTCACAACCCTACTATTGGGAAACGCCAAAAGATTATTGGCGTAAGTGATTTCTCTGACTCACAGTAAGCTGATTTGCTATGAGAATTAATTAATCTGTTCATCTACAATGTGTACATACACTAATGGGATTGGTTATGGAAGAACACACACAGAATTCATTTAGTTTTTAGTTAATTAAAATTAATTGATTTAGCAGGGGATTAAAAATGGTCTAAACATGTAATCAAACACACGTGTGCATTCATGCACGCAAACACATGCACGCACACTCATGGACGTACACACACACACACACACACACACAGCTCAGATAGAGAGAGGAATCACAGATAGACATCGTTATCTTCTTACTGTTTCCATGGCGAACGCAAGGCCCGGTGCAATGCCCAGAATTAGATAGCCTTTGTTGCCTCTGTGCTGCGACTCCTTTCTATCATACAGACGGTCAGGCAGTTTTTGTTATATATGAAGTTAGCCTGCCCTCTTGTGGCAATGAGATGCTAGTTTTTATGATCGGCCAGATTCAAGACTCCCATGCAAAATGTATAATCAAAACCAATGGGATTAGTGAATATTTTCTGTCAAATAAATTCAGCAATCTGAACACACATTATAAAAAGAGGGAAGAAAATAGAAGAGGAAAGAAAAAAGGAGAGATGTCTCTGAGACCCTTCTGGGCTTCTTGCCCAGGTTATAAAAGTCCATAATGCACTCTCTGTCAAGCAGCCATTTTTGTACTTTGGGATCCCAGACAGACAAGGTTACCCTCTCTCACAGTGCATCTCCTTTCCAAAAACAGATGGAGGTAAATAAAACCCCTAAAGATACTGACTTTGACAGGTTCATCACGCAGGATCATTAAATTTCCCCAGGACAGGCAGAATAGACTAGCGTCAACATTGGCATGATACTGGACTACTCACTGCTCATGCTTCGGTTACTTTAGCAGCCAGCCATTGATTATATTCTGTCTCAGTCTCTGCCTGGACTTTTTATGTTGTGTTTGAGTCATTGTGGGATCTTGGGGTAAATTAAAGCCAGTGTATATTTAACTGGCAGAAAGGAATGGCGACAGGCGGCGCTAAGCTAACCGAATGTTAATCCTGATGCCTTTCCACTAACCCAAACCTGAACCTGAACCTGAAACTACATAACCTAAACCTAAACCTTAACCTGAACCTAAACCTGAACCTGAAACTACATAACCTTAACCTAAACCTGAACCTGAACCTAAACCTGAACCTAGTTCCTAAACTTCATTTGAACTCGTATCTTCTGTAGTGTGGTCACAAGGACTGTGTTTCAGCCACGTTCCAAAGATGTTTGTAAGACACAATAAGATGGAATAATTGGTCATTGATCATCACATTTATTTTGCATCTAATTAATTAAACGTGCATCTAATTAATTAAACATGCATCTAATTAATTAAACGTGCTCTCTCTTGTTGCCTGTAGCAGCTCATACGTTAATAGCTTGGGTCGCCTTGTTACGCTTATGGACCGATCTAGCTGTTTACACAATCACATGTGCCAACAATCAAATGTGCAGACCACCACAACTAACACAACTAATCAATCAGTTCTATGGACTCAATTGTCCCCTTTTGTAGGCCTAAGCACCTGATGTTGCCAGCATACAGTACTAGCTTTAATCCTCTTGAATCGATCAGATACACAGTATTTTGTTGGGTTGATAATAGGCCTACAATGTAACAAATTGCTGTACATTTACAGCAAAATGTTGACAGTTAGCTACTGAAATTCTATATTACAGTACAGTACTGTAAAGAGCAATGCATTAATGGGGGCTCAATGGCGTTCCGCTACACTGCTACACTACAATTTTACACTAAAATACTGTATCTGTTCTGCTGTATATTTACAGCAGCATACTGTAAATTATGGTGTATTTGGGGAAAATGTTATGGGCGGTGAAAGAATCTCTGGCTCATTAGTGTATTTTGAGGCAAGCCTTGTGAGAGGCTTTATTGGTTAGACGCATTAGTGAGAATGCTGTACCCAGCAGAATACACTACCATACTGTAAATTTGGAGCACCCAAAACCTATTGTGGGCGAATGGGATTGTTGTGGCTCATTAACAAATGTTGAGGCGTGCCTTGTAAGAGGCTATACATGTTGCAACCTTTAACGAGAGTGCCTTACCAATTTAAGTGGTATGTGGTAGTGGTTCCCTACCAATGACATGTATATAGGGAACAGAGCAGAGTGGCAACAAGTCTCAAACCTTTAATGGTTGAATGTTTAACCATTTCCTTTTGATCGGTTCTGTAGTCACTTTTATTTTTTTAATTTAACCTTTATTTAACCAGGAAGGGCTCATTGAAAATCTCTTTTTCAAGAGCGTCCTGGCCAAGATAGGCAGCACCAAGTCATTACAAAAATCATTACCAGTTTAGAAGCCTTTGTTAAAGCTCCTAAACAGTCATTCTGAAAAATACTTTTTTTTCTGTCATGGCTAACTACCAGGAAGTTTGAAAAGACAGGATGAGTGGGCGGGGATCTTATATTCATGAGCTCTCCTTGACTGACAGCTCTTTGAAATGCCTATGTAAAGCAACTTGGATGCAGTGAGCAGTGCTGCAGTAGAACCTCTAGCTGTGCCCTCAGAGCATGTGCAGACCAGCTGGCTGTTGTGTTCTCTGACATGTCCAGGCCTCTATACCCACCCGCTTTAAGATGTCCACTATCATCCCTGTGCCCAAGAAAGGGAAAGTAACTGAACTGAATGACTACCGACCAGTAGCCCTCACTTCCATCATCATGAAGTGCTTGGAGAAGCTAGTCAAAGACCATATCACCTCCTCCCTACCCGACGCACTCAACCCTCTCCAATTCACCTACCTTCCTGACAGATCCACGGGCGACGCAATCACCATTGCACTGCACACTGCCCTTATCCACCTGGACAAAAGGGTGTGATACAGCCCAGGATCGAACCAGGGTCTGTGGTGACACCTCTAGCACTGAGATGCAATGCCTTAGACCTCTGTGCCACTCGGGAGCCTCAAAATACAATTAAACTGATTATTAAACTGTTACAAAATAGGCTTGATGAATTGTAGGACAGGCCGGTGAAATACCAATGACAAAACAGGTATTAAAAGTATTAAAATACTTATATCAAATATATGTAACAGTAATGCACTGTAAATTCTAGAAATACAGCATGTTACTGTAGTCAGGTGTCCCATTAATATGCTGTAAATTTGTGATAGAGTAAAGGTCCTGTAAATCTACAGTAATTTACTGGTTACTGTGCTGCCAGTAATTTACTGTAAAACAACATACTACCAATATGTTCTGTTCAACCTTGACAATTCTGCCCCGCTTCAACCTGATTATGGACTTCTCAATTTGAGAATGCTCCCCCCCTCCCCCCATAGCCTGCTCTGACTTGCCCCAGCAGCACTAGACCCAAAGAGGAGACAGAACTATACAAATCAAAGTGGTTGTCATGGTAATGGCCTACCTGGGCAGATTCATTTCACCAATCGATGGGGGGTGGGGGTTATTTTCTATCATGTGCAGCATCAGTTGGTCTGAATGGAAGGATGTGTCTATAGATCTAGAATAACCAATGTCCCACATACAGAACCCTCTTTCAGCATTAGGCCAGACAGACCGAGCGCAGGACACCACAGGATACTACACGCGCAGCTGAGGTCAAGGAGAGAGAGAGAGAGAGACGGAGAGGATAGACAGAGAGAGAGACAGAATAGACGGAGAGAAGAGGAGAGAGACGGAGAGAATAGACAGAGAGAAAGACAGAATAGACGGAGAGAAGAGGAGAGCGAGAGAGAGAGAGACGGAGAGAATAGACAGAGAGAAAGACAGAATAGACGGAGAGAAGAGGAGAGCGAGAGAGAGAGAGACGGAGAGAATAGACAGAGAGAATAGATGGAGAGAGAGAGACGGAGCGAGAGAGAGATGGAGAAAATAGATGGAGAGGGAGAGAGGCGGATAGAATAGACGGAAGAGAGAGGGAGACTGAGAGAATAGACAGAGATAATAGACAAAGAGGGAGAGAGAGGGAGAGAGATGGGGAGAGAATAGAAGGTGAGAGCGAGAGACAGAGAGGGAGAGAGACGGAGAGAATAGACAGAGAGAATAGAAAGAGAGGGAGAGAGAGGGAGAGAGATGGTGAGAGAATAGACAGAGGGAGAGAGAGGGAGAGAGACGGGGAGAGAATAGACAGAGCGGGAGAGAGGGAGAGAGATGGGGAGAGAATGGAAGGTGAGAGACAGAGAGGGAGAGAGACGAAGAGAATAGACAGAGAGGAAGAGAGACAGAGAGATTAGACAGAAAGAGAGAGACAGAGAGAATAGACAGAGAGAGGGAGAGAATAGACGGAGAGGGAGAGAGATGGAAAGAATAGACGGAGAGAGAGAGAGACGGAGAGCATAGACGGAGAAAGAGAGAGAGAGAGAGAGACGGAGAGAATAGATGGCGAGAGAGGGAGAGAGATGGAGAGAATAGACGGTGAGAGAGAGAGAGGGAGAGAGATGGAGAGAATAGACAGCGAGAGAGAGAGAGGGAGAAAAAAGATGAGAGGGAGAGAGATAGAGAGAGAGACAGAGAGAATAGAAAGAGGGAGAGCGAGAGGAGATTATAGACAGAGGGAGAGAGAGGGGGAGAGGCAGAAGGAGACAGAGAGGGGTCGAGAGAGAGAAGGAGAGAGAGACAGAGAGAATAGATGGAGAAGGAAAGAAACGGAGAGAATAGACAGAGAGGGAAAGGCGAAAGAGATGAAGAGAATCGACTGACAGGGAGAGAGAGACAGAGAGAGAGAGAGAGAGAGAGAGAGAGAGAGAGCGAGAGAGAGAGGGAGAGAGAGACAGAGGGATTAAGAGAGAAGAAATGTTCTTCCTGGAAGAGGAATAGAAGATATGTCTGTGGCCCTTCCCGGGAATAAAAGGGCCCCTGGCTCAGATCAACCTAATGGGGATGCTGTTGTCTCTCTGTCTCCACACCGACCCCGTCACTGGAGGTAAGGCCACCCAACACCACCACTGTCTGTCTGTTCCCATTGACAACTCACTTTGCAGGGCAGGATGACACAGAATCCCAGGGGGTAGGGGAATTGAGATAACAAAACACTTCAGTGTAATGTATTGTAAAGGGTCATTTTAGGTGCGTATGAACCGGTATAGAATACGTAACAGTTGGAGTACTGGATTTGTAGTTTGTATTTGTTTGATCATTTATATAGGGAGACTCATTTTTCATTTATTTGATACGGTAGTATGACTAATGCTTGAAAAATAAAATGTCTCCCCTTACATTTGAACTTGAGGTATTACTTACTTTGATACTGCAAATGAGGGAAGTTTACAAATATATTTAGGAACTGACACATTCAACTTTAAAACCAATGTTTAAGACAATTAGTCTAGTCGTATAGTAATTTACACTGTCAACCTCGTGCCTGTGTGAATCACGACTGACGGAGAGTTAAACACTGACACAATAGTTCCGGTTGTTTCTTGTTCCTCTTTTCTTCCGGAAAAGGAAGTTTGACCAACAGACTTATAAGAAAAAGCGGAACTTCCTCTGAAGAAATTAATAAAAGCTAAAATAGATCCTTAATTCAAATCATATAGAGTTTCTGAGTCCCATTTGAATGTGGTCAGGGCATCTATCCAAGCAGCAGCACGTGAATCAAAGTTTCATTAAAACTGACCTACATTCACCCCACACGGTGTGCACGGCTACAGTGATTGATCCCATGGACTGGGACTCTACCCCCTCCTCCCAATAGCCCAATAGGTTGATGGGGCCGTAGATTGTCCAGTGTCTTTATTTAACGACCACTGCTTCCCCCTCCTTCTCCCTTCCCTGTTCATGGTGACGGGGCCCAGGACATCTCCTGCGGTTGTACCCTTGCTAAAGGCCAATAGCACCACTTTTCAACCTCGTATTCATTATCTCCAGCACCATACCAGTGTCTGCGTATGTGAAAATGGCACATTTGTAGGTTTTGTAGCAATTTTTTTTTTACAATAAAACGTGGAAACACACCATTTTCATTGCCCTTTAAACCCTAAAACTGTACATTAAAGGATTCTCCTCTTCTAGGCACAATGAAGGCTGGTGAGATCCAGAATTATGGCGGTGACACCATAAGCCACTCCCTGGCCGTGGTGCAGCGTCTGGAGGCCCTGCTGGCTCAGGGGGACGGCAGCGATGTGGCCCTCAGGGTTCAGGTAGGCAGCTTGCCTAGAGGGTTAGTGAGGTGGGCAGAGACCAAAGGGTTGCCGGTTGAAATCCGGGGTCTGACTGGGAAGAATCTTCTGGGATGTGGGTGGCTGACCTTGTCCTCGAACCTGTGTGTGTTTGTGGGAAGGGATAAAGGAAGATGACAAATCGTCTCTGTGACATTTGAAACAAACAAAGTAGTCTTCCTCCAGACGGTGGAGGTGAGGAAGATGATCCAAGCCCACTCGCTGGTGCTGTCCAAGCCCACTACCTGGTGCTGTATAAGCCCACTCCCTGGTGCTGTCCAAGCCCACTCCCTGGTGCTGTACAAGCCCACTCCCTGGTGTTGTCCAAGCCCACTACCTGGTGCTGTATAAGCCCACTACCTGGTGCTGTCCAAGCCCACTCCCTGGTGCTGTCCAAGCCCACTCCCTGGTGCTGTCCAAGCCCACTCCCTGGTGTTGTCCAAGCCCACTCGCTGGTGCTGTCCAAGCCCACTACCTGGTGCTGTCCAAGCCCACTCCCTGGTGCTGTCCAAGCCCACTCCCTGGTGCTGTCCAAGCCCACTCCCTGGTGCTGTCCAAGCCCACTCCCTGGTGCTGTCCAAGCCCACTCCCTGGTGCTGTATAAGCCCACTACCTGGTGTTGTCCAAGCCCACTACCTGGTGCTGTATAAGCCCACTCGCTGGTGCTGTCCAAGCCCACTACCTGGTGCTGTCCAAGCCCACTCCCTGGTGCTGTCCAAGCCCACTACCTGGTGCTGTATAAGCCCACTCCCTGGTGTTGTCCAAGCCCACTCGCTGGTGCTGTCTCTGCAGAGCCCTGTGTTTGAGGAGCTGCTGCTCAGTCGTTACGGCACCACCCTGGTCCTGCTAGAGACCGCTGAGTGTGCTGAGGTTAAGTTAATCAGGTGAAAAGGGAGACACTTACAGTGTGCTGAGGTCTTTGATAAGATAATCAGGTGAAAAGGGAGACACACAGTGTGCTGAGGTCTTTGATAAGATAATCAGGTGAAAAGGGAGACAGTGTGCTGAGGTCTTTGATAAGATAATCAGGTGAAAAGGGAGACACATACAGTGTGCTGAGGTCTTTGATAAGATAATCAGGTGAAAAGGTAGACACATAGAGTGTGCTGAGGTCTTTGATAAGATAATCAGGTGAAAAGGGAGACACATACAGTGTGCTGAGGTTAAGTTAATCAGGTGAAAAGGGAGACACACAGTGTGCTGAGGTTAAGTTAATCAGGTGAAAAGGGAGACACACAGTGTGCTGAGGTCTTTGATAAGATAATCAGGTGAAAAGGGAGACACACAGTGTGCTGAGGTCTTTGATAAGATAATCAGGTGAAAAGGGAGACACACAGTGTGCTGAGGTCTTTGATAAGATAATCAGGTGAAAAGGGAGACACACAGTGTGCTGAGGTCTTTGATAAGATAATCAGGTGAAAAGGGAGACACACAGTGTGCTGAGGTCTTTGATAAGATAATCAGGTGAAAAGGGAGACACATTACAGTGTGCTGCCGTCTTCAACAGGTTCATTAACAATAATAATAGTTTGGTGTGTGCTTAGATTTGTCCTATTTCACACATGTACAAGTGTGTATTAATACACGTGTGAATTGAATTATTATTATTTTTTTTTTTTGCTGCATAGCCCAAACACCCTGAGGCACCCTTGGAGAGTGGGGACCCGGTCAGGGTATGCCATTATCAACGGTGACTCTGGAGTAAATTAGGGTTAAGTGCCTTGCTCAAGGGCACATGAACAGATTTCTCACCTTGTCGGCTCGGGGATTCAAACCAGCGACCTTTCGAGGAAGACAGTAATAAGTCACAAGAAATTATATCTTAAGGAATTCCCCCCCTGTCAAGTAATACATGGTTTAGGGTTCATGGAGGGGGAGGGAAGCAAAAAGTGTCAGGAGAGGGGGGTTTAACAGTAGATAACAGAGATCTCTCTACTGCTTTAGACTGTGTACTCTATATGGGTAACACGCTCAAACAGTTTTACTGTCTATTTTTATATAGCCATCTAGTGGGTGTACTTGGTAGCTGCAACCTCGTGACTGATTCAGGACTAGTCTCGGAAATCCCAGACCTAAATGCTGAATACCAGTGGAGGCTGGTGGGAGGACGTACGGTCGGTGGGTGTCATACTATTTCAATTAGTAAGTAATGAAAACCTAATTGGTTTATGCAGGTGTAACCACATTGATCATAATCTACTGTAGAGGCTTACTCTGGCTGGCTACTGCAACCATAGAATTAGAATTCCTGTATAATACCACTCATTAATTTGAATGTAAAAACTTGTTCTAGGAATTATATCTCTATGACTGCAACACTAGACAGCTGTATATTGTGTACATCCTATAGGTTATTCTATAGGGCATAGGGTATTATATAAGGTATAGGATATCTGGTATTCTTTAAGGTATAGGGTATTATATAGGGTATACTATAGGATATAGGGTATTCTATAGGGTAAAGGGTATTCTATAGGGTATAGGGTATTATATAGGGTAAAGGGTATTCTATAGGATATAGGGCATTATATAGGGTATAGGATATTATATAGGGTATAGGATATTCTATAGGGTAAAGGGTATTCTATAGGGTAAACGGTATTATATAGGGTATAGGGCATTATATAGGGTATAGGGTATTATATAGTGTAAAGGGTATTATATAGGGTATAGGGCAGGTTTTCCCAAACTGGGGTAAGCGCAATGCCGTCGGGGGTACGCCAAATAAAAATGTGATTCACATAAGAAAATTAAAATAATAATAATAATAATAAAAATATTCACATTTTCAATTAGTCCCTTTATATTTTCCAACGGGGCTATACATTTGGGTGAGTTTTTTCTCTCACCTGAGTAGCCTCGTTTCACTGCCAAAAATAACATTAAACCATCTAGTGTTCAGCGAAATAACAACACAATGTCAAGTACAGGTAGCCTAGTCAAATAATTAACATCCAATCACATTAACGCTCTCGCGGGAATTCCACTAACGGTCCGTATGTAGCCAAACATAGCTGCTGCTCATTCCTTTTGCTCGAAAATGGATAAATGGTTAAAAACAGTAAGGCCCGCGTCCATAGAGACACATACCAGCTCTACTGGTAATACTGCTACTACCAGCAGTACTACACCTGCACCTGTCAACGACACAAGTTGTTCTGCTTCCACGAGCACATCCAATGCTAGCTACAGTAATTCTACATTTGTTGTTAGCACAGCTAGCATGGACACTAATAGTTGTGAATCTGATACAGCCAAAGAGCTACTGCCCCCTTACCCGGGAAAGCACCGAACAACAGACAGGGACGTTGGACCATCGAAGAGGCGCAAATATGATGAGAACTACATTGATTTGGGGTTCACTTTACATTGGGAGTAGTGCCTTTCCTCAGCCACAGTGTGTTATATGTACAAAAGTACTATCTCACAACTTAACGAAACCTTCACTCTTGCGCAGACATTTAGATACAAAACATGGCAGCCTGAAAAACAAGCCACGGGAGTTTACAGAGAGTCTCTAACTATATTTAATGTGCGGGACAAAACTAAGGCTATGATTAGGAAGTTGGAGCTCTTCTCTGTCTGCATTAACAAGGACAACACACAGGTCTTTCCATCATTGTATGATTTTTTTTATGTGCAAATGAACTCAAGATTACGGACAATGTCAAATGTGATATAGTGAGTTGGGTGCGCAATTACGCAGGTACTTTCCTGAAATGGACGACACAAACAACTGGATTTGTTATCCCTTTCATGCCCTGCCTCCAGTCCACTTACTGATATCTGAACAAGAGAGCCTCATTGAAATTGCAAGTGGTTCTGTGAAAATTTAATTTAATCAGAAGCCACTGCCAGATTTCTGGATTGGGCTGCGCTCAGAGTATCCTACACTTGGAAAATCGCGCTGGTAAGACACTGATGCCCTTTACAACCACCTATGTGAGAGTGGATTCTCGGCCCTCACTAGCACGAAAACTAAATACAGTCAGACTGTGTGTGGAAAATTGATTATTATATTATTATTTTTTTTTTTAATTTTTTGGGGGGGGGGTGGATCAGCTTAATATTGCGGAAAGAATGTTGCTTCCAATGTAATTGTCTGCATCATTTCCAATCCCCCATATTTTTTGGGGTAAATATATATATCCATTCACGTATGCATACATATACACATATATACATACACATACCTACATAGACATACATACTTTTTTTAAGGAGTATACCTTTATTATTATTCCCCGCAAACCCTACCACCGATCCCCCAATTGGAGTAAACTGATAAACATTACTGTTTTTACCTTCAATTTATACATCTTATACACATTTTACAGACACAGTCTACTTTATAATAGTTCTCTCTTGTTTGTTCTTAGTCCTTCCTCTATTTCTGTTGTCCATCCAGTTTGATTTCCACTTGTAACTGTGCTATTTCACAATAGCTCCGCACCTATACACATTTCACAGATCCCGTATGCCCTACATTGTTTATCTTGTTATTAGTCCCACCCTTCAGCTCCACTCAACCTTTCCCATCTATCTTCCAACATCATCCATTTCGGATTTTTATTTGCCATATATTTTTCAACTGTGCTGTGATGCTTCACAAAAGATTTGAATCTTCCTATTCTCATAGCTTCCACGGATTGTAAATTAAAAATAAACATTTTTGCTAAAATAATTATTATATTATTGATTGATTGACTATGGCTTTTCAAATCCCCCAGTATTTCTATCTGTAGCGTTAGTTCTACGCAAATGTTGCAATTCTTCAACCATTCCTGGACCTGTGACCAAAAACAAGCTACATGCGGACAATACCAAAATAAATGGTCTAATGACTCTGCCTCCTTATTATATTATTATTTGTGCCCTGGTCCTATAAGAGCTCTTTGTCACTTCTCACGAGCCGGGTTATGACAAACTCACTCTCATTCTTATGTTTAATAAATGTATTGTGTGTGTGTGTGTGTGTGACAGCCTTACAATGAGGGTAAAAAAACAACATTTGAGAGTGAGCTGACCCTGGTGCTAGAGGGGGTACGCAGCTGGAGGTTAAATGTTTGAAGGAGTACGGGACTTTAAAAAGTTTGGGAATCACAGCTATAGGGTATTCTACACGTCAGGGTTTCCCAAACTCGGTCCTCGGGACCCCAAGCGGTGCACATCTTGTTTTGTTGCCCTAACACTACACAGCTGATTTAAAATAGTCAACTAATCATCAAGCTTTGATTATTTTAAAAAGCTGTGTAGTGATAGGGCAACAAAAACAAAACGTGCACCCCTTGGTGGTCCCGAGGACAGAGTTTGGGAAAAGCTGCTACAGGGTGTGTAGGCCAGGGCTATTAGGGTCCAGAGCCTGCTGCTTGTCTGTTTTACCTGATCATTAATTACACCCACCTGGTGTCCCAGGTGTAAATCGGTGACTGATTAAGAGGAAGGAGGCTTATTCTGGCTGGCTAACAATAGACAACACTAGACAGGAGAAAATACTCTCTAGGCTTCTGTATGCCGGGTACAGCCTACTACCATAAATAGCTTTGATCTGTTGCCATTTTTGTTGGGGTTTGAGTTTCTGTCTTGGCTGGAGATACCCACGATAAAGTTAGACTTTTAAAATAATAATAGTAACTAAGACTATTCTGTGGACTCTGTGGAGGTTGGATGTACTTGGATCAAATACAACATAATTTCCTTGGGTTAAACATAACATGTACTTGGATCAAATACAACATAATTTCCTTGGGTTAAACATAACATGTACTTGGATCAAATACAACATAATTTCCTTGGGTTAAACATAACATGTATTTGGTTCAAATACAACATAATTTCCTTGGGTTAAACATAACATGTACTTGGATCAAATACAACATAATTTCCTTGGGTTAAACATAACATATATTTGGATCAAGTACAAAATAATTTCCTTGGGTAAAACATAAGTATTTGATGGAGGCAGGGCTTTCTCCTATAGATCTCCATTTTTATGGAATGGTCTGCCTACCCATGTGAGAGACGTAGACTCGGTCTCAACTTTTAAGTCTTTACTGAAGACTCATCTCTTCAGTGGGTCATATGATTGAGTGTAGTCTGAAGGTGAACGGAAAGGCTCTGGAGCAACTAACCGCCCTTGCTGTCTCTGCCTGGCCGGTTCCCCTCTCTCCACTGGGATTCTCTGCCTCTAACCCTATTACAGGAACTGAGTCACTGACTTACTGGTGCTTTTTCATGCCGTCCCTAGGATGGGTGCGTCACTTGAGTGGGTTGAGTCACTGACGTGATCTTCCTGTCTGGGTTGGCGCCCCCCCTTGGGTTGTGCCGGGGCGGAGATCTTTGTGGGCTATACTCAGCCTTGTCTCAGGATGGTAAGTTGGTGATTGAAGTTATCCCTATAGTGGTGTGGGGGCTGTGCTTTGGCAAAGTGGGTGGGGTTATATCCTTCCTGTTTGGCCCTGTCCGAGGGTATCATCGGATGGGGCCACAGTGTCTCCTGACCCCTCCTGTCTCAGCCTCCAGTATTTATGCTGCAGTTGTTTGTGTCGGGGGGCTAGGGTCAGTTTGTTATATCTGGAGAACTTCTCCTGTCTTATCCGGTGTCCTGTGTGAATTTAAGTATGCTCTCTCTAATTCTCTCTTTCTTTCTCTCTCTCTCTCGGAGGACCTGAGCCCTAGGACCATGCCTCAGGACTACCTGAGGACTACCTGGCATGTCCCCAGTCCACCTGTCCCCAGTCCACCTGGCCGTGCTGCTGCTCCAGTTTCAACTGTTCTGCCTGCGGCTATGGAACCCTGACCTGTTCACCGGACGTGCTACCTGTCCCAGACCTGCTGTTTTCAACTCTCTAGAGACCGCAGGAGCGGTAGAGATACTCTTAATGATCGGCTATGAAAAGCCAACTGACATTTACTCCTGAGGTGCTGACTTGCTGCACCCTCGACAACTACTGTGATTATTATTATTTGACCATGCTGGTCATTTATGAACATTTGAACATCTTGGCCATGTTCTGTTATAATCTCCACCCGGCACAGCCAGAAGAGGACTGGCCACCCCTCATAGCCTGGTTCCTCTCTAGGTTTCTTCCTAGGTTTTGGCCTTTCTAGGGAGTTTTTCCTAGCCACCGTGCTTCTACACCTGCATTGCTTGCTGTTTGGGGTTTTAGGCTGGGTTTCTGTACAGCACTTTGAGATATCAGCTGATGTAAGAAGGGCTATATAAATAAATTTGATTTGATTAGCCTCCTCCATTTTCGTACATGCAGTGACACGGTTGACACCATGTAAGCCAAGCACTGCCCTCTTAAAACATCACACTCATATCACATAATACACACAGTCAAGGGAGAACCAACTAGCCAACCAACCCAATCATGTCTGCATTCAACCAACCAGCCAACTAGCCAGCCAGCCAACTAGCCAACCAACCCCATCATGTCTGCATTCAACCAACCAGCCAACTATCCAACCAGCCAACTAGCCAACCAACCCAATCATGTCTGCATTCTACCAACCAGCCAACTAGCCAGCCAGCCAACTAGCCAACCAACCCAATCATGTCTGCATTCAACCAACCAGCCAACTAGCCAACCAACCCAATCATGTCTGCATTCAACCAACCAGCCAACTAGCCAGCCAGCCAACTAGCCAACCAACCCCATCATGTCTGCATTCAACCAACCAGCCAACTAGCCAGCCAGCCAACTAGCCAACCAACCCCATCATGTCTGCATTCAACCAACCAGCCAACCAACCCCATCATGTCTGCATTCAACCAACCAGCCAACTAGCCAACCAACCCCATCATGTCTGCATTCAACCAACCAGCCAGCCAGCCCCATCATGTCTGCATTCAGCCAACCAGCCAACTAGCCAGCCAGCCAACTAGCCAACCAACCCCATCATGTCTGCATTCAACCAACTAGCCAGCCAGCCAACTAGCCAACCAACCCCATTGTGTCTGCATTCTACCAACCAGCCAACTAGCCAACCAACCCCATCATGTCTGCATTCAACCAACCAGCCAACTAGCCAGCCAGCCAACTAGCCAACCAACCCCATCATGTCTGCATTTAACCAACGAGCCAACTAGCCAGCCAGCCAGCCAACTAGCCAACCAACCCCATCATGTCTGCATTCAACCAACCAGCCAACTAGTCAGCCAGCCAACTAGCCAACCAACCCCATCATGTCTGCATTCAACCAACCAGCCAACTAGCCAACCAACCCAATCATGTCTGCATTCAACCAACCAGCCAACTAGCCAGCCAGCCAACTAGCCAACCAACCCCATTATGTCTGCATTCAACCAACCAGCCAACTAGCCAGCCAACCCCATCATGTCTGCATTCAACCAACCAGCCAACTAGCCAGCCAGCCAACTAGCCAACCAACCCAATCATGTCTGCATTCAACTAACCAGCCAACTAGCCAGCCAGCCAACTAGCCAACCAACCCAATCATGTCTGCATTCAACCAATCAGCCAACTAGCCAGCCAGCCAACTAGACAAACCAACACAATCATGTCTGCATTCAACTAACCAGCCAACTAGCCAACCAACCCCATCATGTCTGCATTCTACCATTCAGCCAACTAGCCAACCAACCCCATCATGTCTGCATTCAACCAACCAGCCAACTAGCCAGCCAGCCAACTAGCCAACCAACCCAATCATGTCTGCATTCAACCAACCAGCCAACTAGCCAACCAACCCCATCATGTCTGCATTCAACCAACCAGCCAACTAGCCAGCCAACCCCATCATGTCTGCATTCAACCAACCAGCCAACTAACCAGCCAGCCACTAGCCAACCAACCCCATCATGTCTGCATTCAACCAACCAGCCAACCAGCCAACCCCATCATGTCTGCATTCAACCAACCAGCCAACTAGCCAGCCAGCCAACTAGCCAACCAACCCCATCATGTCTGCATTCAACCAACTAGCCAGCCAGCCAACTAGCCAACCAACCCCATTGTGTCTGCATTCTAGCAACCAGCCAACTAGCCAACCAACCCCATCATGTCTGCATTCAACCAACCAGCCAACTAGCCAGCCAGCCAACTAGCCAACCAACCCCATCATGTCTGCATTTAACCAACCAGCCAACTAGCCAGCCAGCCAGCCAACTAGCCAACCAACCCAATCATGTCTGCATTCAACCAACCAGCCAACTAGCCAGCCAGCCAACTAGCCAACCAACCCCATCATGTCTGCATTCAACCAACCAGCCAACTAGCCAGCCAGCCAACTAGCCAACCAACCCCATCATGTCTGCATTCAACCAACCAGCCAACTAGCCAACTAGCCAACTAGCCAACCCAATCATGTCTGCATTCAACCAACCAGCCAACTAGCCAACCAACCCAATCATGTCTGCATTCAACCAACCAGGCATCTAGCCAGGAAGCCAACTAGCCAACCAACCCCATCATGTCTGCATTCAACCAACCAGCCAACTAGCCAACCAACCCAATCATGTCTGCATTCAACCAGCCAGCCAACTAGCCAACCAACCCAATCATGTCTGCATTCAACCAGCCAGCCAACTAGCCAACCAACCCCATTGTGTGTGCATTCAACCAACCAGCCAGCTAGCCAGGCAGCCAACTAGCCAACCAACCCCATCATGTCTGCATTCAACCAACCAGCCAACTAGCCAGCCAACCCAATCATGTCTGCATTCAACCAACCAGCCAACTAGCCAGCCAGCCAACTAGCCAACCAACCCCATCATGTCTGCATTCTACCATTCAGCCAACTAGCCAACAAACCCCATCATGTCTGCATTCAACCAACTAGCCAACTAGCCAGCCAGCCAACCCAATCATGTCTGCATTCAACCAACCAGCCAACTAGCCAACCAACCCCATCATGTCTGCATTCTACCATTCAGCCAACTAGCCAACCGACCCCATCATGTCTGCATTCAACTAACCAGCCAACTAGCCAGCCAGCCAACTAGCCAACCAACACCATCATGTCTGCATTCAATCAACCAGCCAACTAGCCAGCCAGCCAACTAGCCAACCAACTCAATCATGTCTGCATTCAACCAACCAGCCAACTAGCCAACCAACCCCATCATGTCTGCATTCAACCAACCAGCCAACTAGCCAGCCAGCCAACTAGCCAACCAACCCAATCATGTCTGCATTCAACTAACCAGCCAACTAGCCAACCAACCCCATCATGTCTGCATTCAACCAACCAGCCAACTAGCCAGCCAGCCAACTAGCCAACCAACCCAATCATGTCTGCATTCAACCAACCAGCCAACTAGCCAGCCAACCCCATCATGTCTGCATTCAACCAACCAACCAGCCAACTAGCCAGCCAGCCAACTAGCCAACCAACCCAATCATGTCTGCATTCAACCAACCAGCCAACTAGCCAGCCAACCCCATCATGTCTGCATTCAACCAACCAGCCAACTAGCCAGCCAGCCAACTAGCCAACCAACCCAATCATGTCTGCATTCAACCAATCAGCCAACTAGCCAGCCAGCCAACTAGCCAACCAACCCAATCATGTCTGCATTCAACTAACCAGCCAACTAGCCAACCAACCCCATCATGTCTG
>NC_074694.1:10996638-11096638 GCF_029448725.1 Salvelinus fontinalis | reverse complement strand
GCTATTATAACCTAATCAAAGCTGTCACATAGTCAGCAACTCCCTGCAGACATATTGCAACGCCTTTTATATAAAGCATGTACGATCACATGCACATTTCGACGAGATGTTGCCTTTACAAGGTAATGAATCGAATGCATTTATTGCAGTGCATCGATTAACTGCGTAACTGTAAACTTTGCTATTAAAGTATGTGCGTTGTACACGGGGAGTCAGGGGACACGATTACAACGTGACATGCAGCTTTCAATTGGTTAAGTTCAGTTCAAACTGCTCAGGATAATCACACTGAAGTTCTTCTGACAATTGTATTAAATTCAGTTTTATTTTCACTGTTAGTGGTGCATAATGGAAGTTATTGGGACGCCTATAGACCTATTTTTAAAAAGTAAAATAGCTAAATATAGATTTGCTGTATGTAAGTCTACTGTACTGAGGTGAACAGTTAAAGAAACAGGGCAGTAGGCTATTAAAACACGAGTCTCCAAGCAAAACATCCCTGCCACATTCACTAAGTAAAAGCTCCGACACAGGTAGGATTGCCAAACGGTTACCTGCTGACAGTACTTAGTACCTGTGAAGAGTGCCTGCAGTCAATCTCTTTTTGTGTACACACAGCAAAGACCTTGGAAGTTGTCAGTCACTCAGCCTTGTTAAAATTCTACTAAGCAGAAGGTGGCAGAGTATTATTATTATTTTTTGCCAATGCATAGCTGTGCATCTTGCTTTTGGTCAAGATTCCAAGCTATCTGCTCTAATGTTGCTATTTTGTAGAAAACCCTTGTTGATACTAGCCAGATGGCCACAGCTGTATAACTACCTAGCAAGATGACGAAGAAACAATTTAATTCCCTCTCCATAATACTGCCAGTCCAGCCCATAGTCAAATGTTTAGCTAGCTACCGTTAGCACATTCGCTAGCTAGCACTACATAGCTAGCTAAGGACACTGCACTAACTCGGCAGCTGTTACATGGAAGCTAGCTAATCCATTGTGATTTAATTATAATGTCAATACCTGCTACAGTGGTTAGCTAGCTTGGAGGAAGTATTCAGTGCGTTGCGTCTCTGCACTATGCTAGCTACCATCCCATAGCCCACATTGCATATGAAGTCTGACTGGCTCATCTATGGATGTACGGAGAAAATGCCCTCTTTTTCCTTTTTTTGGCTCCCCCATGTGGGGGGGTTTGTGCCCTCTAATTGGCTCAAAGTCAAGTTGTTGGCTACCGATGAGCATTGCGATTCTACAAGTATAATCAGTAGGTTTGTCGCTACCGGGTCGGCACACACCACGTACAGCTTCTGTTCTAGCAAGAGAAAGAACAGCATGCCACTGTATTAAGTGTGTATCGGCAGTGAGATTCTCATTTGTTTCTTGCTTAACAGTTTCTCTTGAGGTGGACCACTGTACAAGATAACTAGACCTAGAGACAATCTCTATAACCCTCTGAAATGTGTTGCTATTGATCTCTGTTGTGTGCTTGATTAATTAATCAATTAAGGTCTCTGATCAATTAGAAACTCCCCTCACCTGGTTGTCTTGGTCTTAATTGGACAAACAATGACAAAAACCAGAAGTCACTCGTTTCGTACCTCCATGGAAGGAGTTTTGAATATTGATGAATATTTTCAGAGAGTATTTTCATCGTTTTCACAACATAGGCCTAATTGTCCTGTTACTCCGATCCATCTAAACTCATTCATTGGATGATTCCTTTCCACTTGTGTCCATTTTTTTAAAAGACCTAGACAGTGGAGTTCTTAACCAATCAGTGGCCTTACTTGATCAATGAAGAACAAAGGGAGAAGTGAAAATCCGCAGACACTCAGCCTTCCATGGAGTGATGTAAAGGATGCACATGTCCCATAGCTGCAGGCCTCTGCACTTAGTGGACCCTACTGCATTCCTAAGGCCAAGGCAAACATCTATTTTAACAGATAATCAAGGGGAAACATGTGTATGATTTGCATAGCCAGGAGGGCTATTAACGGATGTGTCCCAAATGACCCATATCCCCTGAATAGTGCACTACTTTTGACCTAAGTCCAATGGGTGCTGGTCTAAAGTAGTGCACTACATAGGGAATAGGGTGCCATTTGGAACGTAACCCAACCACTTTGTTGTGAGGTCGTCTAGTATGGGCTCTCCAATTGCAGATGGTTGGTTTTCACAGTCCGAGGTTCAGGTTAGATTATTGCGTAACTAACACCTGTTTTGTTGAAGTAAATGTTTTGTCTGTAATCCCCCCCCCCCCGGTCACCAAACACACACACATGAATGTACACATGACGGTGTGTTTAGCAACAAAGCCGATGCGAGCGTATCTTCGGCGCAACACGGACAGGGTTGGCTTAGAATCATGGGATTATTGACAACATATTGCCAGCAGCATACCACCCTGCATACCACTGCTGGCTTGCTTCTGAAGCTAAGCAGGGTTGGTCCTGGTCAGTCCCTGGATGGGAGACCAGATGCTGCTGGAAGTGGTGTTGGAGGGCCAGTAGGAGGCACTCTTTCCTCTGGTCTAAACAATATCCCAATACCCCAGGGCAGTGATTGGGGACACTGTCCTGTATAGGGTGTCGTCTTTCGGATGGGACGTTAAACGGGTGTCCTGACTCTCTGAGGTCATTAAAGATCCCATGGCACTTATCGCAAGAGTAGGGGTGTTAACCCCGGTGTCCTGGCTAAATTCCCAATCTGGCCCTCAAACCATCATGGTCACCTAATAATCCCCAGTTTACAATTGGTTCATTCGTCCCCCTCCTCTCCCCTGTAACTATTCCCCAGGTCGTTGCTGCAAATGAGAAGTGTTCTCAGTCAACTTACCTGGTTATAAAAAAAAAAAATATATATATATATATAAAGTATATTTAGTCTCCGATGTTTCTTGAAAATTTAAATACATTTGCACAATAAGCACTTGTTGTCGCTGAATTACATCATTACAGGTATCAGTTACTTAGCTATTGAATTTTTTCCCCATATTGTCAGACTTGGTATGAATCAAAACACTTCAAAATACAGCTAGCTGAAACAAGCCACCTACGGACCCACACCATAGTAGCTACTTGTCTTTGTTTCTAGCTATCTGGCCATCCAGAATCACTACCACGCACTGCTTTCTACACCTGCAATGCAGAGCACAGCACACACTCTGGCTGGCTGTGCAGGATATGACCAGCTAGTGGCTCGCCCCTGATTGGCAGCAATGTTTACCTTTACCTGTGGGCTTCTGTCAATACAGGTGAAATGTCAACTCCCCCCACACACACACACACACTGGCTTTGCAGCTAATGTTTAGGCGGACGCTTTCTATGTGGTTAATACAAAGCCAGATTTTAATTTATGGACTCGGCTGGTTTGGGACGTTTATGTGATATTAAGACGCAACACTGCATTCACACTTTTCTGTTTAATCTGTGCAAAATAAAATGCCTGCAAAATGGTTTCCATTGAATATTTCCATTGTTAGAAATGCTTAACACCAGACGTTGTAGTGTGAGCATACCTTGCAGATACATATGCTCTTTTCTTTAGTAAGGACTCTGGAAATAAATAAAATAAAATGCTGTGATAGCAAATGCCGTGGAATTTATCAAGAATTTAGATATTCTGTAAATGATACTGGCTCCTGCTCTAATTCTTGTGCAAGATAAGTGCAAGTGTCAGGCCTCGGCTAGGAAGGGTTTACAAAAGGGGTGGGCTACCAGACACATCTATTACAACGTGTGTTTCTGTAATTACTGTCCTGTCATGTCAGTAGGGACTAGGGAGTAAATGATGCTGTGAGTCTTTAAAAAAAAAAAGCAGTTTGGCCCAGAGACGGACCGTTGTGCTTTCATCATTGTCTGTTGTACTGTGCTGTGGCACTGGGGATGGTGATGGCAGCACGTCAGCCAGCCAGTGGCCCTCTCAGTGTGTGTCCCTGTTCTCTGCCGTCTGCCACTGTAGCCCAGCCTCAGCCGACCCTCTTGCCCCAGCCTGGCCTGCACAAACATCCCATTTGTCATGCAAATAGACCCTGCATCGTTTTCAGCTGCACAGATAGTAAATTTGCTGTTTCGACGGGCCTATTGTTGGTCCGGTTCCAAGCCTATAGTGGCTTTCTGCTGCAATAACAGCAGGATTGTTCACTGCATTGTTAGCTGATGATCCACTAAGTGTGTGTGTGTGCAGAAATGGAAATGATTTGTTACATATATTTGAAATACAGTGCCTTCATAAAGTATTTATACCCCTAGACTTATTCCACAAATTGTTGTTTTACAGCTTGAATTGAAAATTGATTAAATATTTTTTTTTCTCACCCATCTACACACCATGCCCCATAATTTAAAAAAAATAAATATTTTTTTAGAAATGTTTGCACATTTGTTAAATGTAAGCACAGAAATGTACCATTTACATAAGCGTTCACAACCCTGAATCAGTACTTTTTTGTTGTTGCTAGAAAGGCATTTCACTGTACTTGTGACATTAAAACTTAACTTGTAGAACCACCTTTGGTAGCGATTGCAGCTGTGAGTGTTTCTGGGTAAGTCTCTCAGAGCGTTCCAAACCTGGATTGTGCAACATTTTCCCATTTATCCTTTAAAAAATTCTTCAAGTTTCGTAAAATTGTTTATTGATCATTGTTAGACAACCATTTTCAGGTCTTTCCGTAGATTTAAGTCAAAACTGTAACTCGGCCAATCAGGAACATTCACTGTCTTCTTGGTAAACAAGTCCAGTGTAGATTTGGCCTTGCGTTTTAGATTATTGTCCTGCTGAAAGGTGAATTCATCTCCCAGTGTCTGGTGGAAAGAAGACTGAACCAGATTTTCCTCTAGGATTTTGCCTGTGCTTAGCTCCATTCCATACATTTTTTTTTATCCTGAAAAACTCTGCAGTACTTGACGATTACAAGCATACCAATGACATGAATCAGCCACCACTATGCTTGAAAATATGGAGAGTGTTACACAGGAATGTGTTAGATTTGTCCCAAACATAACACTTTGACTAAAGACATTTCAGCATTTCATTTTTTTTATACATTTGTAAACATTTCTAAAAACATAATTCCACTTTGAATACTTTCTAAAGGCACTGTATGTATTTCATTACTTCTGAGTATTTTGTAATTTGTATTACACTGGACTGAACTACAATCCAATGTATTTTGCAATAAGATACTTTCGAGGGCTTTAATTTGTATTTTCAAAATCTTTCTTCTGTACCATTTTTTTTTGGGGGCCCCCTTTCAACCTGCATTGGTATCAGAAGTTTGATTGCGCTATGGTCTGATAAGAGTGTATTCTAAATGTGTATGTTAAAATGAACAATTGCAATGCATGCTGAGTATTATGCTAATTTAAGTCATTTGAGCTCCACCCTGAAGCAAGGCCAATAATAATACCTGCTGTGCTTTGCAGTTTATTTTGGTATGTTCATTTTCACATATGCATTTACATTTAAGCAGTTCAGCAGACACTCTTATCCAAAGGGACTTAGTCAGTGCATTCAACTAAGGTAGATAAAGAATCACATTTCACAGTCATAGCAAGTAAAACGTTTCTGTAACCGTTGCTAAGAATCTTGTTGCTGTTCGGGCCGGCTTCTTGCATGTTTAGCACATTGATTCACTCTTCGGCGTGCATCATGCTCTCTAGTACAGTAACAACTTACACAGTTGCAAAATCAAGATGTAAGCAGCAGGAATAGAAATGCCTACTCAAATTCCAACATAATAACACTGTCTGCAAGAGGGCATGTACTGAACTATACTCTACTTTACTGTACTGAACTCTACTCTGCTTTACCGTGATGTCCAAACTTGTGAAACATGAGGAGAATGACATTCATATTCTTAACAGATCAGGGACCCATGATGTAATTCCGGTACGGTAATTCCGTTACCGGGTGTAAATCCACTTCACATACTGTAGTTCAATAACCAAAATAGATTTTTTTCTAACTCGAGGTGTCATAGCTGACACCCCATTCTTTCTGCAGACATTTTTTTCATCTTAATTCGTAGCAGTTATTTAGCAGTTTTTGGAAAACGTGGTCGCGTAAACCTGAGGGGGATTTTACTGTATTTTCGTTACCAAAGTTTGCATCTGCAAATTTCTTCCACTAAAATCGTTTTTTGTAACATTTTCAGTGGAAATTGTTAAGTATTCCTTGTGCATAGAGTTGTATGGTTTGTTAAATTTTCAAATCAATGGTTTTTTGTTTGACATACATTTGAATGTAAAAATAATAAAATAAAAAAAATTCCATCAAAGCTCAATTCCGTTATCGTGGAATTGCCGGGGACCACCACACCAAGTCATCTGTGCAGGATAAAGCTTGATACGCCAGGACAGTGGTTGGCAAATAAATGTCAACACAAAGTACAACTTAGTCAGACTGCAAGACAAGACAGTAGATGGCTCCACAGGGTTAACATGACACATGCATCTTCACGAGCGTCGAGCTCTCTGTGACCCTCTCTCTGTGCTGGAGCTCTCTGATAGGAGCATAAATCTAGTCTCATCTTCATTCATCTTGCCTGGAGCCAGCCACCCCGCGGTGAATGCGATCACAGCAGGTCTCCAGCAGTGTTTTCTCTCTTCCTGATCTCAAAGGGGAAGAAGTCTGCCTCTACTCTGTAGCTGAGCTTTACTGCTTGTCAAAATAATACAATCAATGCATCACAGCTGAATCCTAACATTCATCTTGAAACCTCATCAGGCTTCCTGAATAAGCAATCAGCTCCTTTCTCTACATGGCATTTCTCCTGGCATAACCTCCCTCCCTGCAACTATAATCCTACAATTCTTTTTTTATTTAACATTTACATTTCTTGAAGGGCCGTTTTTAGGAAAATTGATTTGGTGTGTCTGAAGGGCTGTAGAGTTAATGTATGTTTTAGTAAATCAATGTCATGTGTCTGAAACAATATTTCTTGGTTCCACTATGGCTGCGTTTACACATGCATCCCAATTTGCATCTTTTGCCCCATTTATTGGCAAGAGCTGATCTGATTGGTCAAAGTGTGTTAAAAGATCAGAATTGGCCCGCCTGTTTAAACCCAGCCTATCAAGATACAGGGTGAACGTTGTCTCCCCGGCTCTGCTGGATGCAATAAATAGACCCAGCCATTGTCATCATGGCTGGATCAAAGATGTTTTGATATTAAAGCATTCGGGTGGCAGTGCACTTAGCTGCCCCCTGCCTGATTACCAGTTGGACCTTGTGTGTGCAATTGACCAATAAAGTGATGCCTCTTAAAACCCCCCCAGCTAGCACACTGAGGAAAGGGAAAGCTTGCCGACCTGAAAATTACTACTCTCCGGTTACCACCGAGAGAGTACATCTCATCTCATGCTATCCCACAGTATCCCTATTTCCTACATAGTGCACTACGTAGGGGAAATATGTGCACTAAATAGGGAATAGGGTGCCATTTGGGATGCTATGACATTACTCTGGATGGGGGACATTACTCTGGATGGGGGCCATTACTCTGGATGTGGGGCATTACTCTGGATGTGGGGCATTACTCTGGATGTGGGACATTACTCTGGATGTGGGGCATTACTCTGGATGTGGGGCATTACTCTGGATGTGGGACATTACTCTGGATGGGGGCCAGACAAGCTGTCTGGAGGTAAATAGACAAGACATTTTGATGCACGTTTTTAAATAGTGATTGGGGAAAGTTCCTGAATTTGAATAGGAAGTGCTTTTAATTATGTGAAACCCAGCTAAAGAGAGATGGTGTGCTAACTCGCATGTTAACAACACACCTGTTAGGGTTTTATAAATGTAATGGATGTCCTTAGCGAGTACTGTGACTTCCTTTTTCGGCTCACACCGAGGCTCAAACCCAGGATTTCTGCCTTCCTAGCGCCTATGACCGCCCTCCTGAAACGTCTTACCAGTTGGCGCCACGCAAAAAGCAAACTGTTCGCTGCCGCAGGTGGGGACACTATAGGTTCAGGAGTTTGTTTCACACATCCCCATGTGCTACGTAAACATCTCTCTCTCGACTCCAGCCACTTGTGGTGTGTGTGGGTGTATTGTTGAATAAAACAGGACATCACCTGGTCCAATTGGAACCATATACAGTTGCAGTTGGAAGTTTACATACACCTTATCCAAAAACATTTAAACTCAGTTTTTCACAATTCCTGACATTTAATCATAGTTTAAATTCCCCATCTTAGGTCAGTTAGGATCACCACTTTATTTAAGAATGTGAAATGTCAGAATAATAGTAGAGATTTATTTCAGCTTTAATTTCTTTCATCACATTCCCAGTGGGTCAGAAGTTTACATACACTCAATTAGCATTTAAATATTTGGTAGCATTTAAATTGTTTATAACTTGGATCAAACGTTTGGGGTAGCCTTCCACAAGCTTCCCACAATAAGTTGGGTGAATTATGTCCCATTCCTCATGACAGAGCTAGTGTAACAGAGTCAGGTTTGTAGGCCTCCTTGCTCACACACACTTTTTCAGTTCTGCCCACAAATGTTCAAAAGGATTGAGGTCAGGGCTTTGTGATGGCCACTCCAATAGCTTGACTTTGTTGTCATTAAGACATTTTGCTACAACTTTGTAAGTATGCTTGGCGGTCATTGTCCATTTGGAAGACCCATTTGCAACCAAGCTTTATCTTCCTGACTGACGTCTTGAGATGTTGCTTCAATATATCCACATAATTTTCCTGCCTCATGATGCCATCTATTTTGTGAAGTGCACCAGTCCCTCCTGCAGCAAAGCACCCCCACAACACGATGCTGCCACCCCCGTGCTTCACAGTTGGGATGGTTTTCTTTGGCTTGCAAGCCCCCCCTTTTTTCCTCCAAACATAACGATGGTCATTATAACCAAACAGTTCTATTTTTGTTTCATCACACCAGAGGACATTTCTCCAAAAAGTACGATCTTTGTCCCCATGTGCAGTTGCAAACCGTAGTCAGGCCTTTTTCTGGAGGTTTTGGAGCAGTGGCTTCTTCCTTGCTGAGCGGCGTTTCAGGTTATGTCGAATTTATAGGATTTGTTTTACTGTGGATATAGATACTTTCCTACCTGTTTCCTCCAGCATCTTCACAAGGTCCTTTGCTGTTGTTCTGGGAATGATTTGTGGAGTGGTTATAAAACAAGTTTTAATGACTCCAACCTAAAGTCTATGTAAACTTCCAACTTCAACTGTAAGTAACTGGAATGAAATGGCCCTGCAGTTCCACAGATTGTGTCAACTAATCTTGGGGATGAATTTATTTTCTTTCTGGACTGTAACACCCTACCCTCTCACATCCAGCCAATTCAACCAGGCCAGTAGGGCCTACATCCTACTGAAGCCTGGCCAACAAAACCAGGCCGGTAGGCCTAGATCCTGCTGAAGCCTGGCCAACTCAACCAGGCCGGTAGGCCTAGATCCTGCTGAAGCCTGGCCAACTCAACCAGGCCGGTAGGCCTACATCCTGCTGAAGCCTGGCCAACTCAACCTGCCTAGTAGGCCTACATCCTGTGACAATATGCTATGAGAGAGTTAGCAGGCTGTAACGCTTGGAATCCTAAATAATGCTAGCTCATGTTAGGCTGCTACCAGGCCTACAACTGTTACGGTGGTGCTTCCCTTAATTGATAAGTTATCCACTTGATCTTACTATTGCCTTGGCCCATTCTTCGTACTCTTGCAGATGTGGTCTAAAACCAGGTGTACTAAATAGGATCTGAAGATCGCATATCCCCATAGTTGAGCAGTGATCTTATGTTGTAGTCATGGAGGTGAAGTTAGCTGCCGACCTAGTTAACCGCTACTTAGGCAGGACTGTGCTCTGCCGTGACCTGGAGCTGATACCCTCAGCACGCAGAGCACTGCCGTCAGTATCGTTTAAGTCAACCCCGGCCGTGTAGGAAGTGTATCGCCATGGGATCTGCTGGTGAAGACATGGTTCCCAATAGAGCTTCGTAATATAACAGCTGTAACCTAATGGATCCATATGTATCCGACATCTTTGAAAGTGTATGGTATCTCAGACTGCCAGGACGGTCAGAAGTGGCATAACAGCCGCAGGCTCAAGAAGAGTTATTTTCATCCCATCTCTCTGTCTCCATTTCTTTGCCCTGGCCCTGTCTCTCTTTTCCACTCCATCGCTGCCCCCCCGCCCCCATCTCTCGTTCCCTCACTCCCTCTCGCCTTCCTGCCATCCCTCTCGCGGATGTCTGATTCATCTTTCTTCCTCTGGGTCTCTGTAATTCCATTGAGGGACTTTTGGGATTGTTGGAATTCCCGGCATGCGTGTGTGTGTGGGTTTGGAAGAGTGAGAATGAGCGGGTTGGTTGGTTCCGCCTGCTTTGAATGCCACCCTGGGTTTATTATCAGCATGGCTGGGCCTGGCTGGGCATGGGCCTGTCTGGCTGCACTCTCACACTATAGCTTTTGCTCCAGATTCACAGTGCTCAAAGCATTCACTCTGAGGCCGCCTTGGTTTCAGCACAGATCGCTCTGGCATAGTCTCCTGGCTGTTAGCATGCCGTCTCTGACGGGACATGTTTCCCCTGGCTTCGTTACATGCTGAAGGAAACCAATTACAAGACCTGCTTGGTTGGTGGTATTTCAAGTTAACATTAGGTGAGGCAAAGACGACAGGGCAAAGACTCCTTGAAGTGTCTTTTCTTTGGCTTCAGTACTTCTCGCTGGTATTTTAGTTTTGCCGTCTTCACCCCTGACGCTAAATCTTTGAGAGAGCGAGAGAGAGAGAGCTTCTCCCCAGTGACCTCTTGCTGGCATCTCACAACATACTTGTCTTCAGCCCATGTGCTGCAAATCACTGGGAATGATATACTACTTTTAATTAGGTTGCATTGCAAAACAAAGCTACATCGAATGCTGAGATCAGCGAGGAAAAAGCCTAAAGGGGGGATACTTTGTATATTTTGATTTGAAATTGTGCAAGATAATACAGAATAACTAAAAACAGCGACTGTATTTGCATAGCTTGCAATAATTTCCTCTCGCAGTTGTGAAAATATATGACACAAGAATTGTAATGTTAGGAAGGCCTGTTGAAGAAGACATGTTTTTGAGATGAAAATATTCTATTGGCTCAGGACAGACAATGCAGCGTTTTGGCTTATTCCTGCCCTGTACACTGTAAATTATATCATTTATTGATTAGTGGAACAAATATATATATCCGTTACATATCAGGATATTGATTTATGACAAAATAGGCCTATCGCAATATTATTTTGGACGTTATCGCAATATTATTTTTGCGCAAGTCAGCTCAGCTGTAAAAGGTGAGCCAATATGTTTTCAGCACTTATTTTATTTTGATGACTTAATCAAAACTCGTTTTCTCACAGGTCTCTGTTCAGCTGCAGGTTCTGTCCCTTGTGATTTTCCTTTCTGGAGAAATCTGCCAAAGTCTGCATTACAAATGGTGCCCTATTCTCTTTCTAGGGCTCTGGTCAAAAGTAGTGGATTCTATATGGAATTGGGTGCCATTTGGAAATTAACCTGTGTCTGATCCAACCCCTTTTCAACATGTTGCATGACTGTGTGAGTGAATGCAAAGGTAATTCTTTGGCATGCAGCTCTGTGCTTGACTGTCTCTTTCTATCATTATGAGTTTCTGCCCTTTGCTTACATGTCTCCCATCTCTCATGCATGTAAATGTGAAATGAATGTATAGCCGACAGTATCGGTAAGATGTTAAGTTGGTGTGTGACGTGCATGCAGCAGGGATCTCAGGGGGCTGTGTCTGTGGACTGGAGATGGAAGCTGTTGTCTTCGCAGAGCGTGCCGCGTCTTGTTCCATCGAGCCAGAGACTTGGAGGCTGAGGATGGTGGAGTTTTGCTGAATCCCCTGTCAGCCTTAGCAGCATGGCATGCATAGTCATGGAGATAGCCTGGGGAAGCTGGTACTCAGCCATGGCCACTCACCGATTTCTTCATTTTGGCAAAGTGTTGGTAATGAAACGGTTAGAGAGCCTTGCCTGTAGCATACCCTGCCAGCCTGGCAGAATGGCATGCATATTCATGGAGAAAGCTTGGTGGTGCTTAACCAGTTCTTTGTTTTGGCAAAGTCCTTGTAATGAACTGGAGAGAGAGTCCCTCGCCAGCCTGCCTGGCATTGACATGCATAGGCTAGTCATGGAAAAAGCTTGATGAATGTGGTGCCTGGTGCTCAGTCATGTTAATAACCACTCACCAGTTCTATATTTTGGCAAAGCCTTGGAAATGTGCGGCAGGTAGCCTAGTGGTTGGACTAGTAACCGAAAGGTTGAAAGATCGAATCCCCGAGCTGACAAGGTATAAATCTGTCGTTCTTTCCCTGAACAAGGCAGTTAACCCACTGTTCCCCGGGAGGCTGTCATTGAAAATAAGATAATTTTTTTCTTAACTGACTTGCCTAGTTAAATAAATAAAAATGGCACAGCACTATTTTGAGGGAGCAGTGGGAAGCGCTAAGCGCTTGTACAAGAGGATGTAACATCGCTAAGCATTCAGTTCAAAGCATTGTTTGTCAGCTCTAGAAATAAAAATAATATAAAACGTTCTACATCACTGAATCCACTCCGGGTGTCGAATGGAGCTGCGAGCTCCTATTTTTACATTCTGAAACCTTCCGTTGGTAGAGTAGAACTCCTTTGTGGTTTGGTTTGGTTCATGTCCATTCAGTCATAGACTTAGGCCTATTAGAAGACTAGTGTCGGTTTGCAGATGCTATTGTTGTCTGTGTTAATACGTGTGGGAGAGGCCCAAAGTGACATTTTGGTGCAACAAAGCTGCTTTGGAAAGTGGAAACCCTGAGGCATGCATTGAGAAGCCACGGTGACAGTACAGCGACGCAGGGAGATGGTGGTGGCACGCTTGTCTGTGCTTGTCTGTGCTTGTGAGGTTTCGATCAGTATGTTTTTTTTTTTTGGTGACGGAATTAATGTTTTCCATTTAATGGGGATCCTAATAAAATACCAAATAGAAAATATAACATTTTTCTTAAAAATGTGAATAATTCTAGTTGAGTGAGTTCATTGACTGAGTATCTTTATCATGGCTTACTAGATCTGTGCCTGCAGTAGATCATAGCACAGACGTTGCATTGTCAGGTATGTTTACCATCAAGTACTGCTGGGTGTGTGTGTGCGTGCGATGTGCATAGCATTCTCACAAATACCTACGGTATGTTACGGTATGTTCAGTTACTTGAAACAGTTCCTCACGCTCCCAAACATTCTGATCAAGCCAAAAAAAAAACAATAGGCAATATGCTTCCTCCCTCCTCCTGGGAGGAAGCACAATCATACTCCCTCCACTTTAAAGATCTATGTACTTACTAGGTGACGCCACCACCGCCCATAACCAGGTGGTGGACGTCACCTAGTAAGTACATAGATCTTTTAAAGTGTGGGCGTGTCTGTGTAGCTCTGCTGTGTGAGGATTAAAAATACTATTTGAGATATTTCAGAATATATTGAGCGTTTGCTTTAGTCTGCCTGGAGTACCAGGTGGGTGTGGTTTCCACTTGTGGGATTTTCTATTGGTTCTGTTGCAACAGGCAAGCTCTATCAAGCACAGCTAAAGTAGATGACAGGATTTTGAAATAGTACTTGAACCCAGGTCTGTGTGTGGAAGCACTAGCTGCTGTGATCCAGTCAGGGGAGGTGTGATCCAGATGCTCTGGTGAACCACACGCACTCTTTGTCGGCGACGGCAACCTGTCACTCACACCCTCAGGAGTGTCCGTAACGCCCTGTTACCGTGGCACGGAGCCATTGAACCTTCCACTGGTTCAGCGCAGTACCTCCCAGATGTAGAGAGCTCTAACTCACGTGACTCCGACGCTACAGACATATCTCCTCTCGCTGCTCGCAATCGCAGCGGCTTGTTACATTCAATTAGGTTCTGGAGTTACTCACCGCATCCAACCGTAAGTGTCTGACGGGCTGTGGGCTGCTGGACTCAGGCCCTGGACCCTACAGCAGTGGAAATACACTGCAGCATGAGACATCTGAGATGACTAGAAGTAACATTTTAAAAACTCAGGAAGAAACTCCACTTTTACAAATCAGATCATCCAAACTGCCTTTCTAACTTTTTTTGAACGTGAATTGCTTTCTTCAATTTGTATAATTGTATTGTTCTACCAACTGTTCACTGTTGTTATTTCTCTCCTGTCAGGTAAGAGGAAGCCTGGGCTTAAGCTCTCCAAGGAAGTGTTTGAGCAGCCTCCTGCTGCTGCTGCTACGTAAGACTTCCACCCTTCAATATCTTCTTTACATCTAAACATTACATCTTTACATTTACATCTTTACATTTACATCTTTACATTTACATCTTTACATCTAAACATTACATCTAAACATTACATCTAAACATTACATCTAAACATTACATCTAAACATTACATCTAAACATTACATCTAAACATTACATCTAAACATTACATCTAAACATTACATCTAAACATTACATCTTTACATCTAAACATTACATCTAAACATTACATCTTTACATCTAAACATTTACATATTTACATCTTCACATCTTTACATTTACTTCTTCACATCTTTACATTTTCATCTTTACATTTTCATCTTTACATTTTCATCTTTACATTTTCATCTTTACATTTTCATCTTTACATTTTCATCTTTACATCTTCATCTTTACATCTTCATCTTTACATCTTCATCTTTACATCTTCATCTTTACATCTTCATCTTTACATCTTCATCTTTACATCTTTACATTTAGATCTTTACATTTAGATCTTTACATCTTCATCTTTACATCTTTACATTTACATCTAAACATCTAAACATTTACATCTTTACACATGTTCCCTAGGATGATAAGAGATATTAATAAAATGCGTCAGTGATTTGTATTTTCCTTCAACTTCCTGAAGACACATTGGTAGTGGGAATGCGTCTGTCTTTGTTTTCCTGTTTGTCCTCCACTATGTAGACGTCAGCATGATGCTAATGGCAGGCTTTCCATCTGCCAGAATAGGTTTTCTCAAAAAACTTCTCATTTAAATGTTAACTACAAAGTAGACTATGGATATCTGGCAGAATGATATCATGATTGTTTGCATCAATCCAGTGGTGATTTTGTTCGGCAAACTCTGCAATCACACGCGCGCTACAGAAGCACAGCTAACCAAGCAAGGATCTTGCTGGGCACATAAATTAAAGTTGCACTATGCAAAAATCGCTCCGCCATTTCCTGTTTGCTAAAACTCTTAATAGTTTGCCTAATTTCAGTTTGTGACAAAATAAACTAGTATAGTGTAGAGAATCATTTTACCATCTAAACCGCTGTGAAATATATTTTCCATAAGCAAAAATATTGTTGTATCAACCCCCCCCCCCCCAAAACTACAGTAACTGTTGCCATTTTATTCCCCCACTGTACCAAATCGAACCGTGCCCCCCAAAACCGCAATACATTCCAAACCGTGGGTTTGGTGAACCGTTACACCCCTACCTACTATGCAACAATTCTATTACCATTTTATTATTACGTTGTTACTAGTGTAATTACAAAACTCTTTGGGCACTCTAGTGCCTACTTACCCGAGTCGCCTCCATCACCTAAGCCGCCCGCTATCGTGCTGTAACACAGGTGGTGTCAGTGGACTTGGAGCCTATATTGACTGTGGGCACAGAACCCCCTTTTTTCCTGGCCTCAGATTCATGTTGAACCCAGTCTTCCACTGTCGGTAGTTATCGTAATTCTTTGGGACGAAGTGAGACTTGAAGCTGAAGGGATTTTCCCTGAGCCATTCTGCACCAAGCGGTCCAATTTTTTCCCCCAATAGACCAAACATGCCTACCGTAAACCGTGTACCCTGCTCTTGACGTCAAAGACGCAATCTATGGTTGGTATGAGCTTATGATACATGTAATTCAATTTTTATAAACTTATACAATAAAGACTGTTTTTTTTTTTTGTTGATGGAATATCACCAATCTACATTGTTAAATTTATGGACTTATTGTGCAACCTGCCCTTTTTTTAATATAAAGTGTTATCCTGTTTTGCTATGAGGCATATTAATACGGATATGATGCTGCTTCATCAACATGATGATCCTAAAGATGTCAGTGACGGCTCCATTTCCTCCGTTTTGCACGTGATCACCGATAAGTGGTTCACAAACTGATATCTTTGGAGCAATCAAAATATATTTATAAAGCCCTTCTTACATCAGCTGATATCTCAAAGTGCTGTACAGAAACCCAGCCTAAAAACCCAAACAGCAAGCAATGCAGGTGTAGAAGCACGGTGGCTAGGAAAAACTCCCTAGAAAGGCCAAAACCTAGGAAGAAACCTAGAGAGGAACAAGGCTATGAGGGGTGGCAATGTGCCAGTGAATATTGTTAATAGCATAATTTCAATGTGATGATGATGATGACTCAAGACGAACAGTGTTTCTTACATCTACATGCAAGGTTTTCTCCAGAATATTTTGAAATCTTAATGAATTCATGCATGCAGTTTTATGTACATAATGTTTTTTTTTTATCCTAACAACTGTTTGACTACTTTACAGACCCCCAAGAGATTTGGATTCGAAAGCTTGTGTGACCATTGGAGAGAAGGTACTACTTACCACTTCTTCTTCATGTTCACTGAACTGTTCCGTGTAGTTTTACACTCTCAACACATTCTTACCTTTTTGTCTACGTTTCGTCTCCACACGTTCCTTCGACTAAACCTTTATTTAAAACTGAAGCACAAACTTGGGGTTTAACATCTGGGTGTAGTTGTTGTAACCTTATGTATACTGTGTTTAGACGGTACGAGGTAAACGGCAAATGTTTTTCAATGAGAGTATGACTGTAAATGCCGTTGAGGCTGGCGGAGAGTTCAAATAGTTCAACTTTTGCCGTCTGCCGTAGTGTTGTTTTCTACCGGATGTTGATTTGCACTGTTTGTTTACTGAAATCACCATAACAATGCATACCTTCATGACAGATGGAACAATTAGACAGATATTTCACTGGATGTGTAAATGTGACCCATTCGGTTGGCGTCTCCACTCACTACCAAATATAGTGATGAGAGGATGCCCAGTGGACGGCAGTGGGAGAAGAGGGATTTGTTGGAATTTGGCCAACATTCTGCACATTTTCTCATTTGATGAAACATTTTGGTATCCATACTCTTTTCTGTTTCTAAAAACTATAATAATTGTATCAAACAGAGTGGACTGTGTTTTGTATAGTTAACGCTTTGCCAAAGTTGTAAAACAAATTGCGTTGTTTATAAGGAGTGCAATGGCGAATTGAGTTAATACACACGTGCATTTCAGAGTAGGCGTTCCCTATCGGAAATATGCAAATAAATGCTAGAACGCGCCAATAGGATCTCACTTGCTCGTGCTTGGCTCTGCCCACTTCCTTGCTTGTTCTACCCACTATGTTTCATATGCTCAGACCAGAGCCTGTCGTTTCCAATCAATCTTGGGTTAGTTATAAAAAATCTTTGCTGTCGGGCTGGCTTGCTTTTACCGTCACCTTCTTTCTTGTCCCACTATGCCGACTGGTATGACGGTTTTTGCGTCCCTCGTGCTGAACGCAGCATTAGGTTGAGTAAGATCCCCTATGTGGTCTGCATACAGAAAGATGAAAGCTTGGCTCAATTTAAGGGTCTGTGAGCCGTATACATAACGCCCTAGCAAACATTACGACTCGGATTGAAGACTTCTGATTGTAGGCAGACGGATGTGTTTAACTTCCTGACGGGCAGTAAAAATACTTATTTTAAACTTATCAAATAAGTGGACTTTTCCATTGGTTAAGATGCTGGCTTTTTCCCCCTCTTATAATTTAGCCTGAAGTCAAAGTCGGGGAAACCATTGATTTAGTTGTTGTATGAAGTGAGAAAAGTACAGAAGTGCCCATTCTTTACTGGAACCAGTAGTTTAGATGGGAAAAAGGGTCATTTGCGGTGTCTTTCGACTAAGCCCCCTTACCATGTCCAATGCTTTCCTGTTGATGAGAAGCTGTTGGTTGGAGTAGTTGCTTAAACAAAGACATAGCTCTGAGCCACTCTCAAAGAGGAATAACCTCCTGGTCAGAATGACACTGTTGTTGGGAGATTAGACCTAGTTTTTCTTTAGTGCTTTTCCCTCTCTGTTATTGTTTTGTTTTCACCAGATGAGGATTGGGTAAAAAAAACAAGGAACTCTAGTGACTCATCTTTTTACCCTGCTCAATTTGTGTTCAGTGATTTACGTCAAGGGAGGGAGAAAGGGTGCTACATTTGTTTTCTTCCTTATTACGTTGTCACCCTTTCATGTTTGATCTGACACAGTCGAGCGTGACACGCCTCTCTCCCCTCTCTCTGCCGGTCCTGAGCAGAACTTTGTGATGAAGGCAGATGACCTGGAGCAGATTGGCGAGCTGGGGAGAGGGGCGTACGGCGTGGTGGACAAGATGAGGCACATGCCCAGTGGCCTGATCATGGCAGTCAAGGTATGCGAGATTTGATGCTGTAACTGGTGTTCTCTTTAAGGGGATCTAGGGCTACGTTTACACAGGCAGCCCAATTCTGATATTTTGCCTAGTTATTGACAAAAGAGCTAATATGATAGGTCAAAAGACCAATTAGTGGAAAAATATCAGAATTAGGCTGCATGTGTAAACGCGGCCTTAGTCAGGTTACTATAGCTAAGCACGTAGGCTTTATTTACACAGGCAGGCCAATTCTGGTCTTTTCCCCCACTATTTGGTCTTTTGATCAATCAGATCAACTCTTACGCCAACAATTGGGCAAGAGATCAGAATCGTGCTGCCTGTGTAAACGGCCATGGTGACAGCTGTTGATGTAATAAATAGGTTGGCTGGATGGATTTGATGTCCTTTCGCTCCCACCCTAGAGGATCCGTGCCACAGTGAACACCCAGGAACAGAAGAGACTGCTGATGGACCTGGACATCTCTATGAGGACAGTCGACTGCTTCTACACAGTCACCTTCTACGGCGCACTCTTCAGAGAGGTAGCCAGCTTCTTTATAAAAAATAATTAAAAAAAAAATGACAATGAAATAATAATACTTAAGTCTTGTAGTCTTTAAGTCCAAAGACTCTTTTACAATAGACAATCTTTAGGTGTAGCGTATTGTTTGTGTATTTGGATCCCCGTTAGTTGTTAGTCACAACAGCTACTCTTCTTTGGTTTCCTCTACTGCTGGTCTTGTTCATTACTATGTTTAACATAGGCTTCCTACAGTGTCATTCCAGAGATGTCGGAGGACAGAGCCTTGTAAACACGCTGTCAAACATATTGGTACCCTTACACTTTACAGTGGACTGCAACAGTTTTTATATTTTCAAAACTAGTTGGTTATTTTTTTTTACCTGCAACTTACAAAGAATAGGATAAATGATACTTTCCAAGAATCACTTGCCTTCCACCAAATTTAATTTGAATTTTGAATAGTTTAGTCCAGGCCATTTTCGACTTAACTGAAATTAATGTTTTGCACTTTTGATCAGTTGTATATCAAACAAAATGTGAACACCGTAAAATTTCAACTTATTTTAGAAGTAATTGTGAGTCATGCACGGGTGCCTATATATTTGCCTGTATCTGTATGTTCAGAGAGGCAGTTATTTAGCTAGTAACTTAGTCCTCTTCATTTCTACACTATATACAAAAATATGTGGACACCCATTCAAATGAGTGGATTCTGCTATTTCAGCCACACCTGTTGCTGACCGGTGTATAAAATAGAGCACATTAGCCATGCAATCTCCATAGACAAACATTGGAAGTAGAACAGCCTGTACTGAAGAGCTCATTGACTTTCAACGTGGCACCATCATAGGATGCCACCTTTTAAAACAAGTCAGTTCGTCAAATTTCAGCACTGCTAGAGCTGCCCCGGTCAACTGTAAGTGCTGTTATTGTGAAGTGGAAACGTCTAGGAGCAACAATGTCTCGACTGCGAAGTGGTAGGCCACACAAGCTCACAGAACGGGGTCGCTTGCAACACTCACTACCGAGTTCCAAACTACCTCTGGAAGCAACACCCGCACAAGAACTGTTTGTCGAGAGCTTCATGAAATGGGTTTCCATGGCAGAGCAGCCGCACACAAACCTAAGATCACCACGTGCGATGCCAAACATTGACTGTAGTGGCGTAAAGCTCGCCGCCATTGGACCACTGGAGCAGTGGAAATAAGTTCTCTGGTGTGATGAATCACGCTTCACTATCTGGCAGTCCAACAGACAAATCTGGGTTTGGTGGATGCCAGAAGAATGCTATCTGCCCCAATGCATATGTAAAGTTTGGTGGAGGAGGAATAATGGTCTGGGACTGTTTTTCATGGTTTGGGCCCCTTAGTTCCAGTGAAGGGAAATATTAACGCTGCAGCATACAATGACATTCTAGACTATTCTGTTCTTCCAACTTTGTGGCAACACTTTGGGGCCCTTTCCTGTTTCAGCATAACAATGCCCCCATGCACAAAGTGAGATCCATACTGAAATGGGTTGTCGAGATTGGTGTGGAAGAACTTGACTGGCCTGCACAGAGCCCTGACCTCAACCCCACCGAACATCTTTGGGATGAATTGGAACGCCGACTGAAAGCCAGGCCTAATCGCCCAACATCAGTCCCCGACCTCAATATTGCTCTTGTGGCTGAATGGGAGCAAGTACCCGCAGCAATGTTCCAACATCTAGTGGAAAGCCTTCCCAGAAGAGTGGAGGCTGTCATAGCAGCAAAGTGGGGACCAACTCCATATTAATGCCCATGATTTTGGAATGAAATGTTCAACTAGCGGGTGTCCACATACTTTTGGTCATGTAGAACATAAGACTTTCTGATTTACACACATTGTACTGTAGGACTGGGCTGCCATCCAGACAGGTACCATGACCCCTTTTTCCTCATGTAGAGATGTCAGACGATAGAGCGGTGTATGTTGTAGTCAAGATAAACAAATAAAGAATTCCCGATATTGCCGGATGTAGTTACCTACCACTTGAAGAGAAGAGAGCGTTCCACAGGATATCCATCTGCAGCGGAGCACATTGGAAAAAGCTCCTTCCTGTTACCCAATCTGTGTGTCTGGAATGTGGTTCTGTTTTTCCAATCCTTCCCTCTACCGCTCTCTCCATAGCCCCCTTTTTCCGTTCCCACTACCCCTCTCTCCATCCCAGTATCTGCCCCCCACCTCCTTAACCCTTAAACTCTCACCCCAATCTGACCTTCTCATGTTGTACCTGTGTTCCCAGGGTGATGTGTGGATCTGTATGGAGCTGATGGACACCTCTCTGGATAAGTTCTATAAGCAGGTGATAGAAAAAGGCATGACCATCCCTGAAGATATCCTGGGAAAGATGGCCGTCTCGGTGAGTAGGACTACTTCTTTACTTCCTTTCCTCATGTAAATAGGACTAACTATGTCACATCATTCAGCCTAGAGACCAAGCGGAATATTACATGTGTTATGTAGGCCTGGGTTTCCGTTAGCCGGTAATTGCCTGCTTTGGGGCGATTTTTTTTAATAAATGAAAAGCTGATCAATAAAATTGTACCCGGCCAAATTGTCCAGGGGTGTCCAGCTGCTGAGGAGAGGGAGAACGCGAGAGCGGAGCCTTGGCCTAGGCTACTGTTGATCGTGAAGATGGAGGCCTTTTTTAATTTGAAGTATAACAAAAGTATTAAAATAAAAGTAGGCATAAGCTAAGAGTGAAAAACCTACAAGGCAGGGCTCCAGACTGTGACCATTTTAGTCGCAATTTGCGACCCTTTGACTTGGCTGTGTAAGTCAAATAAAAATGTGTCGTGTCGGTGTGGGCTGCACATTCATTCACCGCACTAAAAATGTCTTTTTTTTTGTCGGAGGCTCAAACCATGATTTGGTCAAACAGTAAAGTATCCTCATGTAATAGAAGTGTCTGCCTGCATGCCCCTGTACCTGTTTCGGTGGCGCCTGCTGCTGTGTTGAGCAGCCACTCGCTCTCTCTTTTCACAGGGGAAAAAAAATATCCGGGAGGAAGAAAAGTGTTCTGATTTTATAACATTTTAAAATACAATTGCTGGGGGGGAAAACGCTATCGTGTTGTCACAGATGGGGAGAGGATATTCTCAGCTTTCTGTAGGTCCATTTTCATTAACCTATTGGATACGGGGGTCACTAGCCTTTCAAGGTAATTGCAGCAATATAGCCTGTTCAGGTTTAAACCAATTCACAAGTCTTCTGTTTCATTCTGTTGATGCATTTTCTGTGGCCAAATTAAGTTCCAACTGTAATGTTATGTTTGACACAGTATAATATCCTACTCATTTTCCCTATAAACAATAGCTTGACTTTTGATATTATCCTAATAAAATTAAGAAGCGTTTGAAGGTTTGGTGTGGCTATTAGCCTATTATACTGCAGGCCTGTGATACAAAGGCAATGCTCACCGACCCGCCAACTGACAGGTGAACTTGATGAAGAATGTTTTAGGCCTACTGGATTTACTCCTATAATCTAACAATATAATGCTCATCTTTTATAAAAATATTCTATTTGAAAATGAAGGAATTAGCCTCCTGTAAACTTACACAAGTATTCACCTCACTTGGACTTTTCCACATTTTGTTGTGTAAATTAAATGTTAAAAATACCAATTAAGCCTCCCGGACTCTGGTGGCGCAGTTAGCACTGCGATGCAGTGCCCTAGACCACTGCGCCACCAGAGTCTCTGGGTTCGCGCCCAGGCTCTGTCGCAGCCGGCCGCGACCGGGAGGTCCGTGGGGCGACGCACAATTGGGCTAGCGCCGTCCGGGTTAGGGAGGGTTTGGCCGGTAGGGATATCCTTGTCTCATCGCGCTCCAGCGACTCCTGTGGCGGGCTGGGCGCAGTGCGCGCTAACCAAAGGGGCCAGGTGCACGGTGTTTCTTCCGACACATTGGTGCGGCTGGCTTCTGGGTTGGAGGCGCGCTGTGTTAAAGAAGCAGTGCGGCTTGGTTGGGTTGTGCCTCGGAGGACGCGTGGCTTTCGACCTTCGTCTCTCCCGAGCCCGTACGGGAGTTGTAGCGATGAGACAAGATAGTAATTACTAGCGATTGGATACCACGAAAATTGGGGAGAAAAGGGGATAAAAATTAATAAAAAAACAAAAAAACAAAACAATTAAATCCATTTCAATTCCAGGTTTTAACACAATATATACTTAAAACCTTGGAGGTGCAACTATTTTTGACACAAAAGTGAATAAAAAAAAGTGTTGGTTGCATTAGTGCCCAATACTTGGTAGAAGCACCTTTGGCAGCAATTACAGCGGTAAGTCTATCAGCTTTGCACATCTGGATACTGCAATATTTGGTCCATTCTTAACAAAATTGCTCAAGCTCGGTCTAGTTGGATGGGCACTGTTGGTGAACAGCAATTTGTCAGATTCTCAATTGGATTGAGGTTTGGGCATTGACTGAGATATTCAAAGACATTCAGGTTGTTTTTAAAATATTCCAGTGTAGCTTTGGCTGTGTGTTTAGGGTCATTTTCCTGCTAGAAGGTGAACCTCCGCCCCAGTCACAGGTCTCTTGCTGGACGGGGAACCTCCGTCACAGGTCTCTTGCTGGACGGGGAACCTTCGCCCCAGTTGCAGGTCTCTTGCTGGATGGTGAACCTCCGCCCCAGTCGCAGGCCTCTTGCAGACTGAAACAGGTTTTCCTCTAGAATTACTCTGGATTTGGCTCCATCCATCTTGCCCTCAAACCTGATCAGTTTCCCAGTCCCCGCTGATGAAAAGCATCCCCATAACATGATGCTGCCACCACGCTTCACCATGGGGATGGTGTTCTCAGGGCGATAAGCAGTCTTGGCTTTGACCAGAGAACTTTTTTCCACATTTGCTGTGTCTCCCACATGTCTTTTGTCAAAAATATTTTTTTTACAGCAATGGCTTTATTCTCACCACTCTTTCAAAAAGCCCAGGTAATAGTTGTCCCATGTACAGTTATTCACATCTCAGCTATGGATCTCTCCAGCTCCTTCAGAGTTATCATTGGCATCTTGGTTGTTTCTCTGACTAATGCCCTCCTTACCCGGTCACTGAGTTTTGGTGCAGGGCCTTCTCTAGGCAGAGTCGCGGTTGTGCCATATTCTTTCCATTTTTTAAATCGTGGATTTAACGGTGTGCCGGGGGATGTTCAAAGTTTGGGATATAATTTTTTTTTTTGAACCCGACCCTGATTGGTGCTTCTCCAGAACTTCTGACCTTCATGCTGATTAGGTTCTCTAACAAACAGGTGTTTTTAATGAGATCATGTGACACTAATTGCACACAGGTGTACTCCATTCAACTAATTATTTGACTTCTGAAGGCAATTGGTTGCACCAGAGCTTATTTAGGGTGTCACAGCAAAGGGGGTGAATACTTATTGAGCAAACAAGACTTGGTTAAGTAGGTGAACACTTATGCAGACAAAGAAATTCATGTTGGCGTCGTGGCATAGCGCTCTCCCTGTCTGGGGTAGGCCAAAGCTTTTTATATATACAGTACCAGTCAAACGTTTGGACACCTACTCAAGCAAGGGTTTATATTTTTACTATTTTCTACATTGTAAAATAATAGTGAAGACATCAACTATGTAGTAACAGTGTTAATCAAAATATTTGATATTTTTCAAAGTAGCCACTTTGCCTTGACAGTTCTACATTCTCTAAACCAGTGTCACCGGAAAAGCTTTTTCAACAGTCTTGAAGGAGTGCACTTGTTGGCTGCTTTTCCTTCACTCTGCGATTCAACTCATCCCAAACCATCTCAATTTGGTTGAGGTCAGGTGATTGTGGAGGCCAGGTCATCTGATGCAGCACTCTATCACTCTCCTTCTTGGTCAAGTAGCTCCTTTACAGCCTGGAGGTGTGTTGGGTCATTGTCCTGTTGAAAAACAAATGATAGTCCCTCTAACACGGAACCCAAACCGGCTGTGCGCCATTGTGCATAAATGTATTTTGTCTCCCACCACCAAACGCGATCACGACATGCAGGTTAAAATATCAAAACAAAATCTGAACCAATTATATTAATTTGGGGACAGGTCAAAAAGCATTGCACATTTATGGCAATTTAGCTAGCTAGGTAGCTTGCACTTGCTAGCTAATTTGTCCTTCTTAGCTAGCTTGCTGTTGCTAGCTAATTTGTGCTGGGATATAAACAGAGTTATTTTACTTGAAATGCAGAAGGTCCTCTATGCCGCCAATTAATCCACACAAAACGGTCAACCAAATAATTTCTAGTCATCTCTCCTCCTTCCAGGCCTTTTCTTCTCTTGACTTTATATTGCGATTGGCAACTTTCATAAATTAAGTGCATTACCGCCACTAACTTTGTTCATCTTTCAGTCACCTACATGGGTATAACCAATGAGGAGATGGCACGTGGGTACCTGCTTCTATAAACCAATGAGGAGATGGGAGAGGCAGGACTCGCAGAGCAATCTACGTCAGAAATAGAACTGACTTCTATTTTAGCCCTTGGCAACGCAGACGTCGTTGGCGCGCGCAATAATTGAATAACAGATTTCTGAATTTATTTTGCAGCGCTCGCGCATGCTACACGAGCTGTGTTGTCAACCTGTAAGACCAAACCAGATGGGATGGCGTATCGCTGCAAAATGCTGTGGTATCCATGCTGGTTAAGTGTGCCTTGAATTCTAAATAAAGCAGACGGTTTGGGTGTACTATGCTGGTAACACTATCACACCTCCTCCATAATTCACAGTGGGAGCCACACATGCAGATATCATCCGTTCACCTACTCTGCGTCTCAAAGACACGGCGGTTGGAACCAAAAATCTCAAATTTGGTCTCAACCGACCTAAGGACAGATTTCCACCGATCTAATGTCCATTGTACACGTTTCTTGGCCCATGCAAGTATCTTATCTGTTACGTACCCCTCGTGGAGGAGGGAACGCAACATCCTGCTACAGCTCAACTCCTGAGGAGTGGAGAAAAAAAAGTATGATCGTAAGTGTGGGGAAGAACAACAGAGGCAGAGAAATACAGTTTACAGGGAATTTATTATTCCTTAACACAGTAATGTGGGGAAAGGGGGCTGGATGGAACCAAAGCAAAATAAGTAAAAAAGTTAATCCCCCCCTCCTACCTTACCTGCCTTCCCACTTAACCTTTAGCACCAACTGGGGCGCTAACCAAAATACAGGGTGGTCCGCCCAGGTCTTACCTAGTGTGCATAGACAGATTCAATACTACGGGTTATGTATTCCCGCAGGCCTCTTGCCTAAACACTCCCAAGGTGCGTCCCCCCCCCTCGGGAACAAATGAAACAGAATAATTACCAATACTTTAAGTGAACAATTACAACAACCAAAAACACTAAGTCATATTGTCATACACATCCCTCTGATGGAGTGGCTACTAAATAATATCAACAAAACTTGTACTGATCAACAACCAACATAGGACAGAAGAAGAAGCTCTTTTCTCTGACGAAGGAACACTGGCTTTTATCAAGCTGGAGAAGGAGTTGGTAAATTAAGAGACAGCTGTTTCCCCTGACGAGAGGGAGGGGTCAGAGCTCCAATTAGCGATGGGGCCGACCAATCAGCTGCTTTAGGATTCCAGGAAGCCATTTCCTGAAATACACACACATACAAACCCACAACACAGAAACTGGGGAGCGTAACAGTGTCCTTTAGTAGTGGCTTCTTTGCAGCATTTCAACCATGAAGGATTGATTCATGCAGTCTCCTTTGAACAGTTGATGTTGAGATGTATCTGTTACTTGAACTCTGAAGCATTTTTTTGGGCTGCAATTTCTGAGGCTGGTAACTCAGAAATCTGCAGCAGAGGTAACTCTGGGTCTTCCTTTCCTGTGGCGGTCCTCATGAGAGCCAGTTTCATCATAGTGCTTGATGGTTTTTTGCAATTGAAACTTTAAAAGTTCTTTACATTTTCCGAATTGACTGACCTTCATGTCTTAAAGTAATGATAGACTGTCGCTTCTTTTTGCTTATTTGAGCTGTTTTGCTATAATATGGACTTGGTCTTTTATCAAATACAGCTGGCTATCTTCTGTATACCACCCCTACCTTGTCACAACACAACTGATTTGTTCAAACGCGTTAACCTGTCTAGGATGAGGGTGCCGCTAGCGGCACTCCCCCCCCACCCCCACTGAAAAACCAGTGCCGCGAAATTAAAAAAATTATTTTTTTAAATATTTAACTTTCACACATTAAAGTCCAATACAGCTAATGATAGACACAAATCTTGTGAATCGAGCCAACATGACCGATTTTTAAAATGTTTTACAGGGAAGACACAATATGTAAAGATGTACATCTATTACCTAAAAACACATTAGCATAATCCACCATCTTTTATTTGTCCACCAACACCAGTAGCTATCACCAATTCGGCTAAACTAAGATATTTATAGCCCCTAACCAAGAAAAAAACTCATCAGATGACAGTCTGATAACATATTTATGGTATGGGATAGGTTTTGTTAGAAAAAAGTGCATATTTCAGGTAGATGGCATAGGTTACAATTGCACCCACCGTCACAAATGGACTAGAAAAACTACATAGAGCAACGTGTTTACCTACTTACTAATCATCAAACATTTCGTAAAAATACACAGCATACACTAATCGAAAGACACAGATCCTGTGAATACAGACAATATTTCAGATTTTCTAAGTGTCTTACAGCGAAAACACAATAAATCGTTATATTAGCATAGCACATAGCAGCCCAGCATTGATTCTAGCCAAAGTGAGCGATAACGTCAACATCGCCAAAATATATTAATTTTTTCACTAACCTTCTCAGAATTCTTCAGATGACACTCCTGTAACATCATATTACACAATCCATATAGAGTTTGATCGAAAATGTTTATATTTAGCCACCAAAATCATGGTTAGACAATGTGAAATGTAGCCCAGCTGGTGAGAAAATGTCCGTGCGCCATATTAGACAGTGATCTACTCTTATACATAAATACTCATAAACGTGACTAAAAAATATAGGGTGGACAGGGATTGATAGACAATTTAATTCTTAATACAATCGCTGAATTACATTTTTTAAATTATCCTTACTTTTCAATACAGTTTGCGCCAAGCGAAGCTACGTCAAAAAACATGGCGTCCTAAGCCACTAACATTTTTCGACAGAAACACGATTTATCATAATAAAAATGTCCTACTTTGAGCTGTTCTTCCATCAGTATCTTGGGCAAAGGATCCTTTCTTGGGTCTAATCGTCTTTTGGTGGAAAGCTGTCCTCTTGCCATGTGGAAATGCCAACTGCGTTCGGGATGTACTGGAAGCGTGCCCAGCAATTCACAGCGTTTCAGAAATAAATGTCCCAAAATCGCACTAAACGGATATAAATTGCTATAAAACGCTTTAAATTAACTACCTTATGATGTTTTTAACTCCCATAACGAGTAGAAACATGACCAGAGTAATATTACTCCCTCCACTAATGCTTGGAACAAGTGCGGGTCGATGTCCTCCAGGCGCATTACGCAGCAAGAAAAGAGTTCCTAGCTACAGGTTTTTTTAATTTGTAGTGCCTGTGAACGCGCAATCGACCCCATTCAAATCGTCATCACGTAAAGGCATCCAGGGGAAGACGTAAGCAGTGTCCGTATACTCATAGCAATAACAGTGCCCTTTTAACTGACTCCAGATCAGGGGCCAACATTTCTGAAATCTGACTCCATGTCAGGGAAATTGCTGTAGAATGGGTTCTGTTCCACTTAGAGACAAAATTTCAACTCCTATAGAAACTATAGACTGTTTTCTATCCAATAATAATAATAATATGCATATTGTACGATCAAGAATTTTGTGGGAAGCCGTTTAAAAAATTACACGATTAGCATAAATAGTGACAACAGCGCCCCCATCCTCAACAGGTTAAGAAGTAAAGGAATTCCACATATGAACTTTTAACAAGGCACACCTGTTAATTGAAATGAATTCCAGGTGACTACCTCAAGAAGCTGGTTGAGAGAATGCCAAGTGTGAAAAGCTGTCAAGGCAAAGGGTGACTACTTTGAAGAATCTTAAATATAAAAAAAATATTACTACCTGATTCTGTGTTATTTCATAGTTTTGATGTCTTCTATTATTCTACAATGTAGTAAAATTAAAGAAAATCCCTTGAATGAGTAGGTGTGTCCAAATTTGTCTGGTACTGTATATCATTTTTATATTAATATAATACATTGGAGGCCTATGTCAAATATTGACTGGCTCTCATCAAGCTGCCCACTCAAGAAAACACTTCAAACTGTAACCAGTGCCTGCAACCTGGTTCAGGTGGTCAGCCAACCTACCAGGGTATTTACAAACAGCTTAGGAATAAAATCATCAATATGTAGTGATCACATCTTTACTGCAGACATTTGCTTTAAAGCAGTATCCAAATCCATAGGAGATAGTGATCACAATATAATAGCCATATCTAGGAAAATCAAAGTTCCCGAAGGCTGGGCCTAATATAGTGTATAAGAGGTCATACAATATGTTTTGTAGTGATTCATATGTTGATGATGTAAAGAATATTTGCTGGTCTGTGGTGTGTAATGAGGAGCAATCAGACGCTGCACTTGACAAATTTATGAAATTGCTTATTCCAGTTACTAATAATCACACACCAATTAAGAAAATGACTGTTAAAAACTGTTCAATCCCCTTGGATTGATTAAGGAATTAAAACATTTTATGGTTGAGAGGGATGGAGTAAAAAGTATGGCAAATAAGTGTGGTAGCCCAACTGGCAAACGTACTGCAAATTTAAGAAATCATGTGACTAAGCTAAATAAAAAATAAACTATACTATGAAACAAAGATAAATGATATAAAGGCTGATAGTAAAAAGCTTTGGAGCACCTTTAAATTAAATACTGGGGATAAAAGCCATCTCTGCACCATCATTCATTGAATCAGATGGCTCATTCATCACAAAGCCCACTAATATTGCCAGCTACTTTTTAATGTCTTTTTCATTGGCAAGATGAGCAAACTTAGGGATGACATGCCAACAACAGACGCTGACACTACACATCCAAGTATATCTGACCAAATGATGGAAGACAAGAATTGTACTTTTGAATTCCTTGAAGTCCGTGTGGAAAAGGTGATTTTTTCTTTTGCTGTCTATCAACAATAAGCCACCGGGGTCTGACAATCTGGATGGAAAATTACAGAGGATCATAGCAGACGATATTGCCACTCCTATTTGCTACGTCTTCACACTAGAAAGTGTGTGCCCTCAGGCCTGGAAGGAAGCCAAAGTCCGCTACCCAAGAATAGTAACGCCCCCTTTACTGGCTCAAATGGCCGACCAATCAGACTTTTACCAACCCTTAGTAAACTTCTGGAAAATATTAGCTCGTCACTTACTCAAAGGACTGATGATTGGCTGAGAGAAATTGACTATTCAAAGATTGTGGGGGCTGTCTTGTTAGACTTCATTGCAGATTTTTGACATTATCGATCATAGTCTGCTGCTGGAAAAATGTATGTGTTATGGCTTAACACCCCCTGCTATGATGTGGATAAAGAGTTACTTGTCTAACAGAACACAGAGGGTGTTATTTTAATGGAAACCTCTCCAACATAATCCAGGTCAAAGCAGGAATTCCCCAGGGCAGCTGTTTAGGCCCCTTGCTTTTCTCAGTTTTTACTAACAACATGCCACTGGCTTTGAGTAAGGCCAGTGTGTCTATGTATGCAGATGACTCAACACTATACATGTCAGCTACTACAGCAACTGAAATGACTGCAACACTTAACAAAGAGCTGCTGTTAGTTTCGGAATGGGTAGCAAGGAATAAGTTAGTCCTAAATATTTCCAAAACTAAAAGCATTGTATTTGGTACAATCATACAATCACAATCATTCACTAAACCCTAAACCTCAACTAAATCTTGTAGTGAATAATGTGCAAATTAAACAAGTTGAGGTGATTAAACTGCTTGGAGTAACCCTGGATTGTAAACTGTCATGGTCAAAACATATTGATACAACAGTAGCTAACATGAGGAGAAGTATGTCCATAATAAAGCGTTGCTCTGCCTTAATAACACTATCATCAAGGCAGGTCCTACAGCCCCTGGTTTTGTCGCACCTGGACTACTGTTCAGTCGTGTGGTCAGGTGCCACAAAGAGGGAAAGTTGCAGTTGACTCAGAACAGGGCAGCTCGGCTGGCCCTTAAAAGTACACAGAGAGCGAACATTAACGACATGCATGTGATTCTCTCATGGCTCAAAGTGGAAAAGAGATTGACTTCCTCAATACTTGTTTTTGTAAGAGGTGTTGACAAGCTGAAGGTACCGAGCTGTCTGTTTTTAAAATACTAGCACACAGCTCGGACACCCATGTATACCCCACAAGACATGCCACAAGAGGTCTCTTCACAGTCCCCAAGTCCAGATCAGACTATGGGAGGTGCACAGTACTACGTAGAACCATGACTACATGGAACTCCATTCCACATCAGGTAACTGATGCAAGCAGTAGAATCAGATTTAAAAAGCAGGTAAAAATACACCTTATGGAACAGCGGGGACTGTGAAGTAGCACAGACGCATGCACACACACACACATGATAACATACACACTATACACACACGTACACATGGATTTTGCATTGTAGATATGTGGTAGGAAGTATGGGCCTGAGGGCACACACTTAGTGTGTTGTGAATTCTGTAATGAATGTATTGTAATGTTTTTAAAATTATATAACTGCCTTAATTTGCACGAACCCAAGTAAGAGTAGCTGCTGCATTGGAGGCAGCTAATGGGGATCCATAATAAATACAAATAGGCCTATGCATGCAATGCCCTGATGCATTTAGTGATCTCCGGCAATAGGCTATAAAGTTTTGCAAATGCTACAGATGAAAACACAAGGAATAGTGATTTGGTCATTCGATATAGGCTGTTTGCACGGACACATAAATGGGCTCATTTGGCCAATATCCCTTGTTTATTGATGGTGGTGGTTTTTGTTGGTGAACGGCCTAATGGGTTACTTACCCAGTGCATATGGATGACCGGTAAATTTCTCAAATGTCCGATAAATTGAAAAATCTTCCTGTCACTTGTCTGACGCCAAATTTTCCTAACAGAAACCCTGGTGCAGGAAAAGTATTCTTGCTTTCAGAAAGTATTCACACCCCTTGACTTTTTCCACATTTTGTTGTTACAGCCTGAATTTAAAATGGATTCATTTAAAAAAAAAAAAAAAAAAAAAAAAAGTCACTGACCTAAACATAATACCCCATAATGTCAAAGTGTAATTATGTTTTTCATAAATTTTACAAATGACAAGCTGAAATGTCTTCAGTCAATAAGTATTCAACCTCTTTGTAATGGCAAACCTAAATAAGTTCAGGAGTAAAAATGTGCTTAACAAGTCACATAATAAGTTACATAGACTCATTGTGTGTTGAGTTTATTGTATTTTTACAGGGACAGTGCACATTAATCAACGTTTCAGTAAAAGTGACGGTTTTAGCCAGCCGGCTAATTTTCAACCGCAGTCCCTGGGCAGGTTATTAAAAACAATAATAATGTTCAATAATAGTGTTAATATGAGTTTTGAATGACCAACTCTGTACCCCACATACACAATTCTATGTATTGCCCTTTGTCATTGTGTAGGCTCTCTATGTAGGCCCTAATCAATGGATTTCACATGAGTGGGAATACAGATATACATATGTTCGTGACAGATAACTTTAAAAAAAAGAAAAAAAGTTTGGGGGTGAATCAGAAAACTAGTCGGCATCGGGTGTGACCATCATTTGCCTCATGCAGCGCGACACATCTCCTTCACATAGAGTTGATCAGGCTGTTTATTGTGGCCTGTGGAATGTTGTCCCACTCCTTTTCAATGACTGTGCGAAGTTACTGGACATTGGAGGTAACTGGAACACGCTATCGTACACGTCTATCCAGAGCATCCCAAACATGCTCAATGGGTGACATGTCTGGTGCGTATGCAGGCCATGGAAGAACTGGGACATTTTCAGCTTCCAGGAATTGGTCCTTGCGACATGGGGCCGTGCATTATCATGCAGAAACATGAGGTGATGAATGGCACGACAATCTCATTTAAAATGTCCCATCACTGAAATGCAATTGTGTTCGTTGTCCTTACCTTATTCCTGCCCATACCATAACCCCACCACTACTATGGAGCCCTCTGTTCACAACGTTGACATCAGTATACCGCTCACCCACACAACATCTTCCCGGTACAGTTGAAACCGGGATTCATCCGTGAAGAGCACACATCTCCAGCGAAGGTGAGCATTTGCCCACTGAAGTTGGTTACGACACCGAACAGCAGTCAGATCAAGATACTGGTGAGGACGACAAGCATGCAGATGAGCTTCCCTGAGACGGTTTCTGACAGTTTGTGCAGAAATTCTTTGGTTGTTCGTACCCACAGTTTCATCAGCTGTCCGGGTGGCTGGTCTCAGACGATCCCGCAGGTGAAGAAGACTGATGTGGAGGTCCTGGGCTGGTGTGGTTGCACATGGTCTGTGGTTGTGAGACCGGTTGGATGTACTGTCAAATTCTCTACAATGACATTGGAGGTGGCTTATGGTAGTGAAATTAACATTAAATTATCTGGCAACAGCTCTGGTGGACATTCCTGCAGTCAGAATGCCAATTGCACATTCCCTCAACTTGAGACATCTGTGGCATTGTGTTGTTTGACAAAACTGCACATTTTAGTGGCCTTTTGTTGTCCCTAGGACAAGGTACACCTGTGTAATGATCATGCTGTTTAATCAGCTTCTTGATATGCCACACCTGTCAGGTGGATGGATTATCTTGACAAAGGAGAAATGCTCACCAACAGGGATGTAAAAAAACTTGTGCACAACATTTGGCTTTTTGTGCGTATGATAATGTTCTGGGATCTTATATTTCAGCTCATGAAACATGGGACCAACACTTTACATGTTGTTTCTATTTTTGTTCAGTATAGAAACATGTTGCCAGTCTCTTGACCAAGAGGCTATTACTGTACAAAATGACTGAATTCATGCCAGATGTTTAATATACTAAGAATTAAATAAATACCATATGCAAACCAATGGGTATGTCTGGGAAGTTAGACCTGCATTCCCCATGTTGATATCCTTCTCCAGCTGCTGATGTTCTGTTGTAATGTTCCCACCTCGTGTTCTGTTGTAATGTTCCAACCTCGTGTTCTGTTGTAATGTTCCAACCTCGTGTTCTGTTGTAATGTTCCCACCTCGTGTTCTGTTGTAATGTTCCCACCTCGTGTTCTGTTGTAATGTTCCCACCTCGTGTTCTGTTGTAATGTTCCCACCTCGTGTTCTGTTGTAATGTTCCCACCTCGTGTTCTGTTGTAATGTTCCCACCTCGTGTTCTGTTGTAATGTTCCAACCTCGTGTTCTGTTGTAATGTTCCCACCTCGTGTTCTGTTGTAATGTTCCCACCTCGTGTTCTGTTGTAATGTTCCCACCTCGTGTTCTGTTGTAATGTTCCCACCTCGTGTTCTGTTGTAATGTTCCCACCTCGTGTTCTGTTGTAATGTTCCCACCTCGTGTTCTGTTGTAATGTTCCCACCTCGTGTTCTGTTGTAATGTTCCCACCTCGTGTTCTGTTGTAATGTTCCCACCTCGTGTTCTGTTGTAATGTTCCAACCTTCCTTGTTACAGACAGTGAAGGCTCTGGAACATCTGCACAGCAATCTGTCAGTCATCCACCGAGGTAAGAACAAGCACAGAGTTAAATAGAACGTTTAAATATGGTATGTAATGTATATCTCTCTCTTGGGTACACTTTAAAACAGTTTTCACTAGTGTCCATCTTTTTAAATCTGGAAGCTTTAACGGGGAACCTGCCACATCCGTTTGCGATGTCACAAAAACAACGATGTTACTTGAAACAACATTTTACATAGCATTTTTACAGATGTGTTTTGTGGTCTGTGTTGAGCGAGACAGATACACTGCTTCATAGTTATGTTGTTGAGGCTAACGAAATCACTTTAAAAGATGTTATACAGTAGGTCTGTTTTGGACTGACTCCAAAATCTGTGATTTCTCTCACTTCCATCTCACGCCACTCTTCTTTTCTCTGTTTTGTTTTCCTCCATCTCTCTCACTCACTCACTCACTCACTCACTCACTCACTCTTCCCTCAGATGTGAAGCCATCCAACATATTGATCAACACCCAAGGGCAGGTGAAGATGTGTGACTTTGGGATCAGTGGTTACCTGGTGGACTCTGTGGCCAAGACATTGGACGCAGGCTGCAAGCCCTACATGGCGGTGAGCGGTTGTGTGGGGGTGGGTGGTTGTGGGTGAGCGGTTGTGTGGGGGTGGGTGGATGTGTAGTAGAGGTTTCTGGGATTTAAAAGAGACAAATCTACTCAACAAATCTACTCAATAAAAATCAAACAGTAGAGTTGGGTTTCAGCTGGCTCAGTGAATAACTGTTTCAGAAGAGAGATATGATACATGAAGTACCTCATACCCCGGCACATCGATCTGGTACTTCCTGTATATAGATGCACATCGACCTGGTACTTCCTGTATATAGCTGCACATTGATCTGGTGCTTCCTGTATATAGATGCACATCGATCTGGTGCTTCCTGTATATAGATGCACATCGATCTGGTGCTTCCTGTATATAGATGCACATCGATCTGGTGCTTCCTGTATATAGATGCACATCGATCTGGTGCTTCCTGTATATAGATGCACATCGATCTGGTGCTTCCTGTATATAGATGCACATCGATCTGGTGCTTCCTGTATATAGATGCACATCGATCTGGTGCTTCCTGTATATAGATGCACATCGACCTGGTGCTTCCTGTATATAGATGCACATCGACCTGGTACTTCCTGTATATAGATGCACATCGACCTGGTACTTCCTGTATATAGCTGCACATTGATCTGGTGCTTCCTGTATATAGCTGCACATCGACCTGGTGCTTCCTGTATATAGCTGCACATCGACCTGGTACTTCCTGTATATAGCTCCACATTGATCTGGTACTTCCTGTATATAGCTGCACATCGATCTGGTGCTCCCTGTATATAGCTGCACATCGATCTGGTACTTCCTGTATATAGCTGCACATCGATCTGGTGCTTCCTGTATATAGCTGCACATCGATCTGGTGCTCCCTGTATATAGCTGCACATTGATCTGGTACTTCCTGTATATAGCTGCACATCGATCTGGTACTTCCTGTATATAGCTGCACATCGACCTGGTGCTTCCTGTATATAGCTGCACATCGACCTGGTGCTTCCTGTATATAGCTCCACATTGATCTGGTACTTCCTGTATATAGCTGCACATCGATCTGGTGCTCCCTGTATATAGCTGCACATCGACCTGGTACTTCCTGTATATAGCTGCACATCGATCTGGTACTTCCTGTATATAGCTGCACATCGATCTGGTGCTTCCTGTATATAGCTGCACATCGATCTGGTGCTTCCTGTATATAGCTGCCCATCGATCTGGTGCTCCCTGTATATAGCTGCACATCGATCTGGTACTTCCTGTATATAGCTGCACATCGATCTGGTACTTCCTGTATATAGCTGCACATTGATCTGGTACTTCCTTGATTTGGCTCTACTTCTGTTTTATTTTTTTCCTCGTGTTACTATTTGTTCATTTGTAATATAATGTTTTAACGCTACACCGTTGGGAAAGGATCGTAAGCAAGCGTTTCACAGTTAAGTCTACACCCGTTGTATTTGGCGCATGTGACAAATAAAATGTTGATTTGTATTTGTTAATGTTAACTAATTCACCTATCAAGTTTGACTGAGCAGAGCTGAGTTGGCCGCTGACACCATATATGTGTTAAGTGATGCAGGTCTGTTATGTCAATAGTCATGCATTTAAAGGGTAGAGCGCTTGAGTTTTCACTCACCGATGTGAAAACACAGACTTAGTAACTTAGTTCTAGTCATGATGGTCCCGTGTGGCTCAGTTGGTAGAGCATGGCGCTTGCAACGCCAGGGTTGTGGGTTCATTCCCCACGGGGGGACCAGGATGAATATGTATGAACTTTCCAATTTGTAAGTCGCTCTGGATAAGAGCATCTGCTAAATGACTTAAATGTAATGTAAATGTCATGATCTGGTTGCCTATAAGTACAAAGATAGTTATGTTTTTGGGTTATTACATATTTATTCACTTATTTCTGGATATTTTCTAAGCTACCCACAATGCCCTATTTCTCAACGTTATATGGAGGAACTAATCCAGTCTGTGCTACTGAGTTTGTATGCTAGCTCGGTATCTAGCTCAAGCTGGCTAATGTTAGCTACTAGCCATGCTAGCATGTAATTACATTCCAGACCAACTGTTGGCAGTGGTGAGCTGCAACCCATCAAACAAGGAGCAGATGGGGCATGTGCATCAATGCAGCATGCCCTTCAGACTTTGTGGCTGTGTTATTATCTAGTGGGAACTCGTTAGCATGGCAGGTTCTGGTACCTTCTTGCCGTGGGCTAAAAACGAAAGAGAAAATCATACCTGCTTGCTCTAATTGTGTAGTTCTCCTTTCTGTTTTGTCAACTTTTCGGCATGACCTCTGAAGTAGGCTACGGCAGTTTGGTAACTTGTTCCACCTTGACTTAGTGCTAACGTGCTAGCTGATTTTCCACCTTGACTTAGTGCTAGCGCGCTAGCTGACGGGCATCTGGAATCTATCAATTTTGGGTTTCCCTGACTCCATCGGCCTGGCGAAGTGCCCTCCTCCTCCTCACTTTGGTAGCTACCTCAGCCTGCACTTTTTTCAAAGTTTTACCACAAGATGGGCCCCAGCCATCAATCTGTTAGTCTGCTCTACATTTATATTACATTTTAGTTCACTTTCTCTCTTTGCTTCTAATCTGCGGTTATGTTTTGGTTGTGTTCTAGCTGGTCTTCAGTAGTTGGGCTCTAGCTTGCCGACCATAATCGTGGTTGTTGGCTAGGCTGGCTAGGCTAATAGCTAGTTGGCTAAATAACTAACGTTAGCTGGCTGGCTAGCTTGCTGCATATAGCTAACATTCTTTGATAACTGGTTAGATGGTGTTATTTTCAAAACTTTGGTTTTCTTTAATGTAGCTGTAAGCTAGGTGTTGATAGCAACTGGCTGACTCATGCACAGCTGGTAGGGGTAATGTTAGCAGGCTAGTTGGCTAGCAACCTTGCAAGTTGATTTGTATTGATACATTCATAAAGTATTTGCTTCTATGTTGTCTGAAAATGAAACTAAAACCAGTAGTCATCAGTGGAAACAATTTGGTTTAATTTGAAGTTCTACATTTGAAGATATTTCTGTTGGAGTTTACATTATAGGGAATAGGCTGGCTTGCCGGTCCTCCATATTACATCACACCCCGTAAAAACAGTTTCCTTCAGCATGCTTCAGAATTCGGATCGGTTTTGCCTCCCGAGTGTTGCAGCGGTCTAAGGCACTGCATCGCAGTGCTTGAGGCGTCACTACAGATCCGGGTTCGATCCCGGGCTGTGTCGTAGCTTGCTGCAACTGGGAGACCCATGAGGCGGCACACAATTGGCCCAGCGTCGTCCCGGTTAGGGAAGGGTTTGGCCGGCCGGGATGTCCTTGTCCCATCGCGCTCTAGCGACTCCTGTGGCGTGCCGTGTGCATGAACGCTGACACGGTCGCCAGTTGTACAGTGTTTCCTCCGACACATTGGTGCGGGTAGCTTCCGGGTTAAGCGAGCAGCGTGTCAAGAAGCAGTGCGGCTTGACAGGCACGTGTTTCTGAGGACGCATGGCTCTTGACCTTTGCCTCTCCCGAGTCTGTACGGCAGTTGCAGCGATGGGACAAGACTGTAACTACCAATTTTATATCACGAAATTGGGGAGAAAAAAGGGGTAAGAAGTAAACAAAAAAGATGTCAATCTTAATAATTATGTAAAAAATAGAAAAGAGGAGGGTTGTAAACTTTGCATTGGGCCTTTTGATGTGTTTACTAATGCAAATCCATATGTTACATGTGGTAACGTTTATGCTAGCTACCCTTTTAATAACCTCCAGTGTGCCCAAACAGTGTGTCCACATAGCCTTTGATTGGCTGAGGCAGTTTTTTTAGGGCCATGGTAGCACTCAGAGAACAGACTGGGCTGTGTGTGTTCAAGAGGTACAGATGACGGAGGAGGTTGGGTCGTCTAGGACAACTGTCAGTTAGCGACTCTAAAGTGATGTCACCCGTGTCTCCGTCTTTGTCTTTGTGTGTGCGTGTGTCATTCTGTCCCCTAGCCGGAGAGGATCAACCCAGAGACCAATCAGAAAGGCTACAACGTCAAGTCTGACATTTGGAGTTTAGGAATCACTATGGTGAGTCTCTATTTTATATCACTTTTTATTATTAATATTTATGCAGATTTATTATAACAAAATTGTTATGTGATTATTACACTAGTAGGTTTATTTTATATATTTTTTTCTACATTAAACTAGCAACCTCTGATACCGTAAGGTCAGGTACAGTAACTACAGATAAATAATAGTGTTTTATTTTTCCTGAATGAAGTCTTCACTATATAACCAGTACGTTGTATTCCTTGCCAGTAATAGCCTTAAGTGAGCAGATAGAGTTCCATTGAATTGAAATGCATTGCTGTTCATATAGGATAGGTTCTTCAAGGTCAAGAAAAGCCCTGCCTTTTCTCTGTGAGACACGATGACACACTACGGCTCTGCTCTAGACTAACTGGTGTCTAGACATTTTATTAGGAGAGTTGTTACATATTACTAGCTCTCATCTGCACGTCCTAAACTGTCTCACATCCACAAACAGTTTTGGTTTTAATATAAATTTGATGGTCCTCCAACTGGCCATGGTAGTTTTCAGTAATGTAACACTGTCTAGGGTCATAAACCACCCAATTCCAGGCTTTTATATACATAATATTTCAATTTTCTTCATTTTATGTACGGTAATACAATGATGCGTTCACATAGCCTGACCTCTATGTACTGTCGAATACCTGTGCCCTGTCATATACCTGTTCCCTGTCGTATACCTGTGCCCTGTCATATACCTGTGCCCTGTCGTATACCTGTGCCCTGTCATATACCTGTTCCCTGTCATATACCTGTTCCCTGTCGTATACCTGTGCCCTGTCGTATACCTGTGCCCTGTCATATACCTGTTCCCTGTCATATACCTGTTCCCTGTCATATACCTGTGCCCAGTCATATACCTGTGCCCAGTCATATACCTGTGCCCTGTCGTATACCTGTGCCCTGTCATATACCTGTGCCCTGTCATATACCTGTGCCCTGTCATATACCTGTGCCCTGTCATATACCTGTGCCCTGTCATATACCTGTGCCCTGTCATATCCTGTGCCCCCTTCTTCAGATTGAACTGGCCATCCTGCGGTTCCCCTATGACTCCTGGGGCACGCCCTTCCAGCAGCTGAAGCAGGTGGTGGAGGAACCATCGCCCCAGCTCCCTGCTGACCGGTTTTCCCCTGAGTTGGTTGACTTCACCTCCCTGTGGTATGTTCTCCTCTCCCTGTGAAGCTAGCCTGGTATATCTGTTATGGCTGTCTTTCCAACTCCATGGTCATTGTTATGCTTGTTATGACAGAGACGACAGTTAGAGTGGGCAGGACATCAGAAACAGATCTAGGACCAGGCTACCTGTTCATCATCTAGTCCCTCCAGGCTACCTGTTCATCATCTAGTCCCTCCAGGCTACCTGTTCATCATCTAGTCAGTCCCTCCAGGCTACCTGTTCATCATCTAGTCAGTCCCTCCAGGCTACCTGTACATAATCTAGTTAGTCCCTCCAGGCTACCTGTTCATCATCTAGTCCCTCCAGGCTACCTGTTCATCATCTAGTCAGTCCCTCCAGGCTACCTGTTCAGCATCTAGTCAGTCCCTCCAGGCTACCTGTTCATCATCTAGTCCCTCCAGGCTACCTGTACATCATCTAGTCCCTCCAGGCTACCTGTACATCATCTAGTCAGTCCCTCCAGGCTACCTGTACATCATCTAGTCCCTCCAGGCTACCTGTACATCATCTAGTCCCTCCAGGCTACCTGTTCATCATCTAGTTAGTCCCTCCAGGCTACCTGTTCATCATCTAGTCCCTCCAGGCTACCTGTTCATCATCTAGTCCCTCCAGGCTACCTGTTCATCATCTAGTCCCTCCAGGCTACCTGTTCATCATCTAGTCCCTCCAGGCTACCTGTTCATCATCTAGTCCCTCCAGGCTACCTGTTCATCATCTAGTTAGTCCCTCCAGGCTACCTGTTCATCATCTAGTTAGTCCCTCCAGGCTACCTGTTCATCATCTAGTCAGTCCCTCCAGGCTACCTGTTCATCATCTAGTTAGTCCCTCCAGGCTACCTGTTCATCATCTAGTCCATCCAGGCTACCTGTACATCATCTAACTAGTTAGTCAGGTAGCCTGGAGGGACTAACTAGATGATGAACAGGTAGCCTGGAGGGAATAACTAGATGATGAACAGGTAGCCTGGAGGGACTAGATGATGTACAGGTAGCCTGGAGGGACTAGATGATGTACAGGTAGCCTGGAGGGACTGACTAGATGATGAACAGGTAGCCTGGAGGGACTAGATGATGAACAGGTAGCCTGGAGGGACTAACTAGATGATGAACAGGTAGCCTGGAGGGACTAGATGATGAACAGGTAGCCTGGAGGGACTAGATGATGAACAGGTAGCCTGGAGGGACTAGATGATGAACAGGTAGCCTGGAGGGACTAGATGATGAACAGGTAGCCTGGAGGGACTAGATGATGAACAGGTAGCCTGGAGGGACTAGATGATGAACAGGTAGCCTGGAGGGACTAGATGATGAACAGGTAGCCTGGAGGGACTATCTAGAGAGCTTGTTGGAGTGAGACTCACAAGACCATTTCTCGTGACACTTTTTCCCATGTTGTTGTAATACCCACAAGCCCTTTATGACCAGGACAGAATGTGCAGCATGTGCCCAGGTTCCAAAAGCTACCCTCTGTGGAGTGTCTTAATATTCACTCTCACCAGCCTGTTGTGTCCACTGTTAGGTCTTCACAGCAAGTATTTCATATTTACTCATGGTGTGTTTTTCCCGTAACCCATAATTGTTATGCATTTGTTTTACATGTAGACCTACAGTAGAGAAAGATAAATGTCATTTTCCCCAACATTTTGAACCTTGCTCATCGGTTATCTTTGTCTGTTGTGTTGTACAATGTAGGCCCTAGTTTTTTGGGTCATACTGCTGTCCAAAATGGAACCTATTGCTTTCCGTATGTAATGCACTACATTTGACCAGTGCTAATCTCTCTTTGATAATGGGTCACATACTGCACATTGTGTATCCACATTCTAAGTCCCATTTTAAGTACTGTTATTGCTCATGCATGCAGGTATTCACCATTAATCTCTTACCAGGATGTTTATCCCATGTTTAGCTGGGCTTTGGCATAATTTACCAGTAGAGCTGTGGTTTAATTCAGCCGGGTCAGATGTTAAAGCAGGATTTTTCCAGCAGTGGATCAACAGCATTGTTTTATACCCCGGTGACTCAACTGTTTATGTGACAATAGGAAATTGGAATACCTGAGCAAACCTCTCCTCTGGCTTGAATGGAGATTATCCTCCTGTGGAAGAGTGGACTATTAACATGTAAAAGGGGGCATTGGGGATACTCTTACCTCACCCCACAATGTCAGGCATACACACTAGAGCCCTGCACAGGCATGCATTTTAAGCCTCAGCCCTACCCATGCCCACAAAGTGCAGGCCCTACCTTAGCCATGCCCACAAAGTGCACGCCCTACCTTAGCCATGCCCACAAAGTGCAGGCCCTACCTTAGCCATGCCCACAAAGTGCAGGCCCTACCTTAGCCATGCCCACAAAGTGCAGGCCCAATCAGAAATAACTTCCTTCGTTAGTATCCGTTAGGCACAGCTGCACAACATAGCTCTTAAAGGGGCAATGGCGTCTTAAAAGGAAAATGACATACTTTGTTTTAGAATCCCCCAAATAAAATGTTGAGTGAATAAGAATGAATAATGAATTATATGTATTCGTATTTATAATACAGTTATTAGTATTCTTAATAATGACAATCTGGATGTGTCCAGTGGGGTAAATGCAGATGGATAAACCCCAACTCTGCTGCATGTTATAGGCTAAAGATGATCATGCTTATTGCTAATAGCACATCTGATAATATAGGCCATGCATAGAAATTGTATTTTAGATGGTGTCAGCATCATTTTTATTTTTATACATTTTTAGGTATAATTAGGTCCTTTCTAAAAAGTCACCAGAACTGAGCATTTCACTCCTTCAACATAGAAATTATCTCGACGAAGACCCCGGACCCTCTAAGCAAGGGGACTGGAATTGGGAAATCTCGCAGTTTAATATGTACAAAATTAGCCTCTTTCTCTGAAAGCATGCCTTCTAGTTTCAGTAAGGGGACGTTAACTTGGCCCCAGATAATCAATCTGAGATCCACTTAAGTTTCAGTCATGGCATTTTTTTGGTTGCTTTTACCCCTGAGCTAATTAACTTCCACATGGCAGAAGGGAGGATAGATCACATGCTGAACACTGAACTACAATTATTATTTTTATCTCTGTCTCTCTCGTTTCTTCTCAACTATTAGTTTTACTCTGTTAACAGTTCCACGTTCGCTTGCAGCTGATGCAATCATTCAGTCTGCCTGGACTGGGAGATACGTTACCAGATATTACTAATCTAATCTTCTATCTCATTGCCCATTTTCGTTCTCAGCTTAAAGAAAAATTCCAAAGAGCGGCCAAACTACCCAGAGCTCATGGTGAGTGTGTTTTGAACTTTGGAGATCTCCCGTTATGTGGACACATTAATGTGTCCTCTTGCATTTACTCTTAGTTCACCACTAGATGGGAGACTTAGTCCAGTGATACATCATGTTTTGTTATCAATCAAATTTCAATCAAATGTATTTATGAAGCCCTTCGTACATCAGCTGATGTCACAAAGTGGTGTACAGAAACCCAGCCTAAAACCCCCAAACAGCAAGCAATGCAGGTGTAGAAGCACGGTGGCTAGGAAACACTCTAGAAAGGCAGGAACCTAGGAAGAAACCTAGAGAGGAACCAAACTATGAGGGGTGGCCAGTCCTCTTCTAGCTGTGCCGGGTGGAGATTATAACAGATCATGGCCAAGATGTCCAAATGTTCATAGATGACCAGCAGGATCAAATAATAATAATCACAGTGGTTGTAGAGGGTGCAACAGGTTAGCATCTCAGGAGTAAATGTCAGTTGGCTTTTCATAGCCGATCATTCAGAGTATCTCTACCGTTCCTGCGCTCTCGAGAGTTGAAAACAGCAGGTCTGGGACAGGTAGCACGTACGGTGAACAGGTCAGGGTTCCATAGCCGCAGGCAGAACAGTTGAAACTGGAGCAGCAGCACAACCAGGTGGACTGGGGACAGCAAGGAGACATCAGGCCAGGTAGTCCTGAGGCATGGTCCTAGGGCTCAGGTCCTCCGAGAGGGAGAAAGAAAGAGAGAATTAGAGAGCGCATACTTAAATTCACAAAGGACACCGGATAAGACAGGAGAAGTACTCCAGATATAACAGACTGACCCTAGCCGACACATAAACTATTGCAGCATAAATACTGGAGGCTGAGACAGGAGGGGTCGGGAGACACATCTCCCCATTTTAATAATCTCCCCACTTCATTTAGATTTTTATCCAATCAATGCTATTGATTATATATCACACTGTTGTTGACGATATTATTTTAATGTTATATTTGATTCTTGCATAAATCAGTCTCTTCTTCTGGTTTCTTCTCTCCATCCCAGCAACATCCCTTCTTCATCTCCCATGAATCCTTAGACACCGACGTGGCTAGCTTTGTCAAGGTCATCCTCGGGGACTGAGGAGCGCCCTGATCTAACCCAACCCAATGCTCTGACCAATGGCCACGGGGGAGGCGGACCTACAAAAAAAAAAGCACCAATCACATACCCTATTACCTGCGGGACTCCACCCCCTCCCTAGTTCCCGACCCCTCCCTTTGGCACAGTGCAGATGGACATTAGAGGAACTCAGAGGAACTGAGTGAGGAGTTATCCTTAAGGCCATAAGGCGCTTGCATATTACATATGGGCAGGGGGCCAAGATGGGGAAATTACTGCAATTTTCAGTATTGGAGCACCGGCCCATATATAATCTGGATTAATTTAAATGTATAATAATATCTGTATGAAATGTGATCCCCCCCCAACCTCTAAATTTGTCCCACCCTTGTTACTGTACTAGACTCAGTACTAAAACAGATTTCATTGTTAGATGTTAGTGAATTAAGCAACGTGTGGATTATGCCCTGTCCTATACAGTACTACAGTATGAGTCATAATACCCATAAAACCTAGCGGTCAAACAGGGAAATATTTCCAATTGTTTTTCCACCATTCATTTATCCTCATTGGGGATTTTTAGAAAACACTTAAAATAAGGGCTGTGTTTCGTGTAGACTTACCGTGCCATGACGTTTTGATAACCATGTAAACCTCTCTCAGACAAGGTGACTTTCATCAATATATTCGCCTGTATTTACCCCCCCCCAAAATGAAATGCTAATTAGCTGCTAATGTTGCTATCATAAAGATCTACACATGTCGTGATGATCTGGACTGCCGAATCGAGGCAAAGGTAAGAATCTCTGAATCACAGGAGGCTGCTGAGGGGAGGACGGCTCATAATACTGGCTGGAATGGCATACCATTCCATTTATTGTGTTCCAGCAATTACTATAAACACATCCTCCCCAATTAAGGTGTCACCAGCCGCCTGCGCTCTGGATTAATTATCTGATATTAGTAATTAATAAATTGGCTACATTTCTTTAAATGAGCAATTCTGTGAAGTGTCTTGTGCAAGTTTTAAATTGACACAATACATGTCAGCAAAGGTATCTTTTTATATTTTTAACGTTTAATTTTATTTGATGTGCAGGAGCTTGCAGGGATTTGTAGTTTGCGTGTTTTCTACTTTGATCCTAATAAGCATTTTTTTTAAATCTGAAAGTCACCTTGTCCTAGAGAGATTTACATGTTTATCAAAACGTCACGTCGGGGCAAACAGCTCTTATTTGAAGTGTTTTGAAAATCCCCTATGGGGATAAATGAATGGTTGAAAAAACGATTGGAACCATTTCCCTGTTTGACCGCTAGGTTTCATGGGTATTGGGACACCTCCACTGTGGGTCTCTATTGGTCAATCCCTGAAATATTTTCAAACGCAATGTAAGAAAACAAAACAGGTTTCTTTTTTTTTTTAACAACTGAAAGTCATATGACTATATCTATGTATAATCTCAGTGTTTGTATTATACTCAAGATCAAGTGTTGTATTGGTTTACTAATTCACTGCATGTACAGAAAATATATAATATAGAATGGACTGGTATCAGTCGCCTTTGAAAGACCGAGAGATTCAGATTCTCCACTGTCCAGTGGTTAAGCAGTACACAAGTGTGTAATGGTTGGGAGGTGTCATTCAGAAGTGCAGGGGGTTTGTCAAAGGAAGTTACTGCACTGTGCTCTCGACTGCTCTCTCATGTATAGGTCTACTACACATTGTGGGCTTTGTGTGTGTGTTCGGTGTCTCTGTGTGTGTGTGTGTGAGGAGCGTGCGTCTGTGTTTATGTGGCCCCCTTCTATGTGTGCTACATGTGTTTTAAAGTGAAGTATATGTGGTCGTTGTGGTCCTAGTCACTTCCTGAATATTCTTCTCTTCTGAGCCAGTCACAATACTTTCCCCACTGTATGTTGAACTGGAATAGACTAATAGTTATACTGCTATTATTATTATTATTATTATATAGCTTATATTTATGTATACTGATGAGATACAGGATACTGATATATTAACTGCTGTTTTCCCTTTGAAAAACGTAGTATTAACAATATACCGTCTTATTTTACTGTGTGTGTGTGTGTGTGTGTGTGTGTGTGTGTGTGTGTGTGTGTGTGTGTGTGTGTGTGTGTGTGTGTGTGTCGTTCTTGACAGAATGCTTTAATGAAACAGTTACTTATAACACAAGCCTTATCTGTGCCTCTAAAAATACAGAAAACAAAATAACTGTTGCCAGGTAAAGAGATGTTCTGTATTCAACAAAGCAAGTCGTCGTCCCCCCCCCCCCCACACACACTTTATTCACTCGGCATGTGCCCCTTTCTGTCCAATGGGGTAATTTATGGACAATATTTAGGGTGCCCCTTTTGGCTCAAGAACACCCCCAGAGGCAAACATAATGTACAGTCCTTTTGTTCAGTGTTAACTCCTCCACATTACTCTATATATCATCAAATCTACTCTACCTGCTGAACACTGCAGGAACATATAAACTCACAATTAGCTTGCATAGGTTCTAGAATGAAGCTGTTTTTGCATTTCCCCCCCCCCCCCCCCTCCACATTTTTTTTATCATTAAGTTTACCTACTTGGACTACAGTATCATATTAATTCACCACTTGCTTGCATAGGTTTCAAAATGTATTTGTTAGCATACTCTCTCACCCCTCTCCCTCCCGACCGAACCCAGTCTACTAGATTGTGACAGTCATGCCAGTCTTTGATTTCACAACTGTGGGATGAATAGAGTCTGACGTATGCAGTGGTAGTTTGATGCCGTGTCAAAACATACAACTCATTTACATGAGATTTCAAATACTTTTTTACTTTTTTTTTTAACGCTTCTGAAACTGTAGTCTAGTTTGACGGAAGCCTTGGTTGTCGCTTGTTATTCTTGTGGTGGCTGATACTGTGTACAGGCCGACGTCCGTTGCTTTCTGCTGCTTTCTGAGAGTGACTGGCAAGATGGCCGATGCTCTTGAGCCTCTGTTATTATGGAAGAACTACTGTAAATGTTATGATGCGGGGAAAATGGGAAGGCGGGATATAATCACATTTCAATAACGAAATGCACAGTTCTCTTTTTGTGTGTGTCCTGCTTTTGGAAACTTTCAACGGTTCTTTTAGCAAACAATTTCTATCTTATTTCAATGTTGCTTAACAAAGAAAACAAATATATTACGGACTCCAGACATTCATACCTGTATTCCTGTCTTGTACTCATTTTGCAAAGTAGACCCAGATTTGAATATGTTGTAACTTAGTGTTAGGGCAACTGTCATCTGTTCCACCTTGGTGTTGAGTCTGAGTCCTGCTATTCTCTTGTCCAGTAGCCCGTTCTGTTCTTTCAACTATACAAACATCCATGCATTGATGTCCTCCGCTTGTCTGTAGAGACAATCAGCCCTGGGCTATAAAACCTTTCCTGTCCTTCTTATCTATATGTGCTGTTGTAGCACCTTCCTCTTTCAACCACCATCCAAGAGCCCAGACCATTACCAGACCTACTGCGTTCAACCACCATCCAAGAGCCCAGACCATTACCAGACCTACGGCATTCCACAGTAGTGGATCTATTGTGCTTTGCCCCTTGGCATGACAGGTACAGTGGTACAGTACATGCTGTGCCATCAACACACATGATTGCTAAGGTCTGGTCACCCACAATGTGGCGCTGTTCCCCCCCTGCAGCTTCTGAAAGCCACTGAGATCTTAAAGACCAAGGTCTCTTTTCAACAGTGTTCCACTGTTGGCTATTCTAATGGCCGTGTTGCATGACTGTTACTGTCTTCTGCTGGTCCAATGTTTTATAATATTAGATGGATTATATGCTCATAAGATTCAAGTCATGAAACCAAAACGTATTGCTTTATTATTATAACTAATGGTTTGTCCAGAAATCTGTAGCCATCTCCCACAATTTTTGAATTGGTCACATCATCCCTGCTTTCTTTTGTAATGTTTTAACTCTTTCTCTCAGACTGTTCCTGTCCTGTCTCTTCCTAGAAAGAGCTCTTGAGTCCTAGTGTGGCCACCCACTGATGTCCTGGCCAGGTCCCTAATGGGCCCAGTCTCCTCTCTATTCTTCACACACACCCTCCTCATCACTCTGATTTATTCATTGGGTGGTCCAAGGAGCTGGAACACGTGAGTTCAGGCTGAGGAGAGAGAGACTAATTCAGGGACATGGTGTCTGTACCCTACCTATCCCTTTGTGACAGACTCTTACTATCAAACAGCCAGAGCCCACGCAAGACGTGCGATATTTGGTTCTGTGTGCCCTGATTGGAGCGATGATTGGCTGGTAGAACACAGCTTGTTAGTGATGCTGTTCCCATGTGCTAGTTATCATATCAGTCATTTTTAGACTTTTTATTTCATCTTCGCTTGAGGCTGTTTAGGCCTATTTTCGAACACTGAAAATCTTTAATATCGTTAGCATCATATAACCGGTTGCATTTGGTGAAAGGAAGTTTTAGCTAAGCCAATGTTAGGGGCAGTTTGTGTGGTTACTGTTATTTTTTTTTTAAATGTATTTTATTTAACCTTTTATTTAAATAGGCAAGTCAGTTAAGATTAAGAACAGATTTTTATTTTACAATGACGGCTTACTCCGGCCAAACCCTGACAACGCTGCGCTAATTGTGCGCCGCCCTATGGGACTCCCAATCACGGCCGGTTGTGATAAAGCTTGACATCGAACCAGGGTCTGTAGTGACGCCTCTAGCACTGAGATGCAGTGCCTTAGACCGCTGCGCCACTCAGAAGTTTGAATTTACTAGAGGTATGATTTCAAGTGTTGTTGTTGGAAGTTGGTTGATGTGATATATTATTTGTTATTTTTCTCACGTACAGTTGTTGATATTGCATTTTTGTTGGGGATAGAGGATAGTGCTCAGTTTTATTCTGACTGTAGTGTGTGTGTGTGTGTGTGTGTGTGTGTGAGTTGGGTTCTTCTGTTCCTGTAGGGATCTAAACTCCACAAATATTCTAACAAGGATAGTAAAACAAGAATACATTTCCCACATCCCCATGAGGACAAAAGCTATTTTAGGTTTAAGGTTAGGGTTAGTATAAGAGGGTTATGTTACGAGTTCAGGTTAGGGTTAGTATAAGAGGTTTGGGTTATGGTTACGAGTTCAGGTTAGGGTTAGTATAAGAGGGTTATGGTTACGAGTTCAGGTTAGGGTTAGTATAAGAGGTTTGGGTTATGTTACGAGTTCAGGTTAGGGTTAGTATAAGAGGTTTGGGTTATGGTTACGAGTTCAGGTTAGGGTTAGTATAAGAGGGTTATGGTTACGAGTTCAGGTTAGGGTTAGTATAAGAGGTTTGGGTTATGGTTACGAGTTCAGGTTAGGGTTAGTATAAGAGGTTTGGGTTATGGTTACGAGTTCAGGTTAGGGTTAGTATAAGAGGTTTGGGTTATGGTTACGAGTTCAGGTTAGGGTTAGTATAAGAGGTTTGGGTTATGGTTATGAGTTCAGGTTAGGATTAGTATAAGAGGTTTGGGTTATGGTTACGAGTTCAGGTTAGGGTTAGCTCTTAGGGAAAATAGGATTTTGAATGGAAATACATTTTAGGTCCCCATGAGGATAGAAGAACATAAGATGTGTGTGTGTTATGGGACATGTCTAATACAGTCAGTGGATAGGCTGGAGGGCAGTGCTATCTTTATCCTCTCTGTTCCTGAACTGAGCTGGAGGGCAGTGCTATATTTATCCTCTCTGCTCCTGAACTGAGCTGGAGGGCAGTGCTATATTTATCCTCTCTGCTCCTGAACTGAGCTGGAGGGCAGTGCTATCTTTATCCTCTCTGCTCCTGAACTGAGCTGGAGGGCAGTGCTATATTTATCCTCTCTGCTTCTGAACTGAGCTGGAGGGCAGTGCTATATTTATCCTCTCTGTTCCTGAACTGAGCTGGAGGGCAGTGCTATATTTATCCTCTCTGTTCCTGAACTGAGCTGGAGGGCAGTGCTATCTTTATCCTCTCTGTTCCTGAACTGAGCTGGAGGGCAGTGCTATCTTTATCCTCTCTGTTCCTGAACTGAGCTGGAGGGCAGTGCTATCTTTATCCTCTCTGTTCCTGAACTGAGCTGGAGGGCAGTGCTATATTTATCCTCTCTGTTCCTGAACTGAGCTGGAGGGCAGTGCTATATTTATCCTCTCTGTTCCTGAACTGAGCTGGAGGGCAGTGCTATATTTATCCTCTCTGTTCCTGAACTGAGCTGAACTCCCCTGGAAGATACTAAGGCCAGTCATGTCTGTCACACACACACACACACACACACACACACACACACACACACACACACACACACACACACACACACACACAGTAGGCTCTCCCAGGGAGCCAGACGTGCATGATGGAAGGATGATTTCCTGCCTCTCTCGTGTGTGTCGGTGTGTGTGTGTGTGTCTGTCAGTGGTTCTATTTGCGTGCTCATTAGTAGTACCCACCTGCTGAAATTGTCACCCAGGGTTTGTCATCGTGGCAGGACGTCACAGTGGAATATATGTCCAGTCAACAATCCATCCTCACGTGTGTTGTCATATCCCACTGTCAGATTCTTCCAGGTTTCTGACTTATCCCATTTAGTTTTTCCTAGCCGTATATTTTGGGACTTTGTATTGGTAAAACGGGAATTCTTCTTTTCGGGAATCGGAGGGTCGGTTATTCATTTAAAAAAAGTCACAGGTCAAACAGGTAGGGATGAGTCATTGTCTGAAAAGTTGAACGCTAAGAATCATAGGATGCTGTTTTTGTCACCATCTTCCTCATCCTCTTCCTTCTCATGCCTGATAAAGCCAGTGACACGATGACTTCCCATCCAAAGTGGAAATGGAACGTTTTTAGTCCGTTTGTACTTTCCCCGTTGTTCTTCTCTACTCAAACATCACCCAGCCCTCTTCTCAGAAGCTGTACATTTAGTCGTCATCAAAAACAAATTGCTGTTCTGTTATGCATTTGCCAGACTATATCAAGTGTAAATTTGTTGTATTTGTGAAGTGTGTGAAAACTATGCTTTTGTTTTCACACATTATTGCAAAACATTTTTTGCTTAAATGTTCTTTGTTAAGGTGAGCTGTGTAGCCATCAGACTCACTTTGTTGGAATATGGAAACTTTTGGAGCTTAGTGTCTCTGTGGCCAATGGATACCTGGCTGCAGGTACAGTACATGCAGCTGTGCTTGACTTGTGTTGTGCTCTTTTGTGGGGGATCCGATTCAAGCCAGGCGTGTGTTTGTGGGAGTGGGATGATGTGAATGCAATGGGGAGGGATTGTGGATGAGTCCATATTGTCAATGCTGACTGGTTTCAGAAAATACATTTGCAGAGATGGTTTCAAATGCTACTGTAAGTAAAATGGAGAAGAGCGAGGGAGGCATATATTCTATTGTATGATGGGCGGTTGGGCAGGGTTACCGTGGTGACCATTGCCGTGGGGAAGTGAAGTTCTCAGTATATTTACACGTTGATCTCTTTAAAGCTTCTGATTTTAAAAAAAGACTGATGACTGTTTGCTTCTTAGAGCTAAATGAATTTCTATTAAATATTTTAAAAAGATTGCTCAAACTGATTGTGTGCGATTGTAATGATGGAAATTCAATAAAAGGTATTTTTACACAATAATTTTGTGTGTGTCCTCTTTCTTTCTCATTCTTCTTTGTGTCTTTGTGAGAAGGGCCAGCCAGGACCGGGGCAAGGAGGAAAACAGTTTTTCTTATTTTCTTCTTCTTTATGGCTCTGGCCCAATGTTAAAAGAACAGACGGACTGAAACCTGTCGACAACAGCGAAAAAGAGATGTGTTACGTAGTACTGACTGACGTAGTACTGACTGACGTAGTACTGACTGACGTAGTACTGACTGGCGTAGGACTGACTGGCGTAGTACTGTCTGGCGTAGTACTGTCTGGCGTAGGACTGACTGGCGTAGGACTGACTGGCGTAGTACTGTCTGGCGTAGTACTGTCTGGCGTAGTACTGTCTGGCGTAGTACTGTCTGGCGTAGGACTGACTGGCGTAGGACTGACTGGCGTAGTACTGTCTGGCGTAGTACTGTCTGGCGTAGGACTGACTGGCGTAGTACTGACTGGCGTAGTACTGACTGGCGTAGTACTGACTGGCGTAGTACTGACTGACGTAGTACTGTCTGGCGTAGGACTGACTGGCGTAGTACTGACTGGCGTAGTACTGACTGACGTAGTACTGTCTGGCGTAGGACTGACTGGCGTAGTACTGTCTGGCGTAGGACTGACTGGCGTAGTACTGACTGGCGTAGTACTGTCTGACGTAGTACTGTCTGACGTAGTACTGTCTGGCGTAGTACTGTCTGGCGTAGTACTGACTGACGTAGTACTGTCTGGCGTAGTACTGACTGGCGTAGTACTGACTGGCGTAGTACTGTCTGACGTAGTACTGTCTGACGTAGTACTGACTGGCGTAGTACTGTCTGGCGTAGTACTGACTGGCGTAGTACTGACTGGCGTAGTACTGACTGGCGTAGTACTGACTGACGTAGTACTGTGTGACGTAGTACTCCACTACAAAGACAGAGGATGTGTCCCAAATGATACCATGCCCCGAGTGAGGAGCCCGAAAGTAGTACACTACCCTATGGGTCCTGGTATAAAGTAGTACACTACCTTATGGGCCCTGGTATAAAGTAGTGCACTACCCTATGGCCCCTGGTCGAAAGTAGTGCACTACCCTATGGGCCCTGGTCGAAAGTAGTGCATTATATGGGTGATTCTACAGAAGTGGTGCAAATTGCTGTCCCACCCCCCCAATTTAAAAAATATATATACACTGCTCAAAAAAATAAAGGGAACACTTAAACAACACAATGTAACTCCAAGTCAATCACACTTCTGTGAAATCAAACTGTCCACTTAGGAAGCAACACTGATTGACAATAAATTTCACATGCTGTTGTTCAAATGGAATAGACAAAAGGTGGAAATTATAGGCAATTAGCAAGACACCCCCCCAAAAAAGGAGTGATTCTGCAGGTGGTGACCACAGACCACTTCTCAGTTCCTATGCTTCCTGGCTGATGTTTTGGTCACTTTTGAATGCTGGCGGTGCTCTCACTCTAGTGGTAGCATGAGACGGAGTCTACAACCCACACAAGTGGCTCAGGTAGTGCAGCTCATCCAGGATGGCACATCAATGCGAGCTGTGGCAAGAAGGTTTGCTGTGTCTGTCAGCGTAGTGTCCAGAGCATGGAGGCGCTACCAGGAGACATGCCAGTACATCAGGAGATGTGGAGGAGGCTGTAGGAGGGCAACAACCCAGCAGCAGGACCGCTACCTCCGCCTTTGTGCAAGGAGGAGCACTGCCAGAGCCCTGCAAAATGACCTCCAGCAGGCCACAAATGTGCATGTGTTTGCTCAAACGGTCAGAAACAGACTCCATGAGGGTGGTATGAGGGCCCGACGTCCACAGGTGGGGGTTGGGCTTACAGCCCAACACCGTGCAGGACGTTTGGCATTTGCCAGAGAACACCAAGATTGGCAAATTCGCCACTGGCGCCCTGTGCTCTTCACAGATGAAAGCAGGTTCACACTGAGCACATGAGCACATGTGACAGACGTGACAGAGTCTGGAGACGCCGTGGAGAACGTTCTGCTGCCTGCAACATCCTCCAGCATGACCGGTTTGGTGGTGGGTCAGTCATGGTGTGGGGTGGCATTTCTTTGTGGGGCCGCACAGCCCTCCGTGGGCTCGCCAGAGGTAGCCTGACTGCCATTAGGTACCGAGATGAGATCCTCAGACCCCTTGTGAGACCATATGCTGACACATGCACATTTGTGGCCTGCTGGAGGTCATTTTGCAGGGCTCTGGCAGTGCACCTCCTTGCACTAAGGCGGAGGTACCGGTCCTGCTGCTGGGTTGTTGCCCTCCTACGGCCTCCTCCACGTCTCCTGATGTACTGGCCTGTCTCCTGGTAGCGCCTGCATGCTCTGGACACTACGCTGACAGACACAGCAAACCTTTTTGCCACAGTTCGCATTGATGTGCCATCCTGGATGAACTGCACTACCTGAGCCACTTGTGTGGGTTGTAGACTCCGTCTCATGCTACCACTAGAGTGAGAGCACCGCCAGCATTCAAAAGTGACCAAAACATCAGCCAGGAAGCATAGGAACTGAGAAGTGGTCTGTGGTCACCACCTGCAGAATCACTCCTGTTTTGGGGGGTGTCTTGCTAATTGCCTATAATTTCCACCTTTTGTCTATTCCATTTGCACAACAGCATGTGAAATGTATTGTCAATCAGTGTTGCTTCCTAAGTGGACAGTTTGATTTCACAGAAGTGTGATTGACTTGGAGTTACATTGTGTTGTTTAAGTGTTCCCTTTATTTTTTTGAGCAGTGTATATACCTACCTACCTACCTACCTACCTACCTACCTACCTACATACATGCAGTTGTTCCTCCTTTAAAAGTTACACTGCGGGACTTAGAGGTACCCAGCGTCACTGCTTCATTGCTCCAGACCACCACAAGGGGGAGTTAGAGCACTCATTCATTTGGGTCCCAAGGTTTTTATATGACCAATCATATCGACTGGTTCCAATGACGAATTTGACGTGAGCCACCCGTCCCACGTGAGCCACCCGTCCCTGGTGACTTTCTTCAGCAAAGATGGCTGACAAAACATTACAGGGGAAGCAAATGTAAGTAGTTATAATGTCGTAACGAGTCAAGCAAAACATGTTCAATTGAGAGAATTATGTTAGTTAAGGTAGAGACAAATGATTGTGCGTAATTTTTGGTCATAAAGTTAATTTACAAAAATCGCTATTTAGCAAGGTTTTTTTTTTTCTCCAGTCATATCCAATACCAGGTTTACTCCATTACTTGAAAGATGCTGTGTCTGCATGTATGCATTACAATTATACACTTCAACAGTGTTTACCACTCATGCTCCTGGGCCATCAATGATTACACATTGTAACTATGCAGTAGACTAGAAACATGATTTAAGTAAAGGCTGATTTGTAATTCATATATACAGAATCAAAAACAGTACGTCCTGCCAGCACGGCCACAAGCGTGCTGAATGACGTGTGGAAGAGAGCGAGGAATGAGATGGGAGTAACAATCCAGGCTATTTGCTCTGAGACCGGCATAATAATGTAATGAAACAAGCAGGGAGCAGGTTTCGAACCCTCAACATTCTAGCCCGAAGTCCAGCACCCTATCGACTGTGGCCCAAATGTATTATCACTCGTTTTTCACAAGCGTAGCAGGATGGGATATTAGCTGAACAATAGACTATTCAACCTTTACTAAAGAGTTGTCTAATAGCCGAGCTAGGTGTGAACCCCCCCAACTTGCAACAAATCATTTGTATCTACCTACACACGGTTAATGTTCTGAAATAAATAAATAAATATATATATTGTTCATGGCTCCCGAGTGGTGCAGCGGTCTAAGGCACTGCATCTTGGTGCAAGAGGCTTACTACAGTCCCTGGTTCGAATTCAGGCTGTATTACATCTGACCGTGATTGGGAGTGTCATAGGGTGGCGCACAATTGGCCCAGCGTCATCCGGGTTTGGCCCGGGGTAGGCCTTCATTATAAAAATGAATTTGTTCTTACCTGCCTAGTTAAATAAAGGTTCAATTTTTAAAAGACCGGGCGGCGACCGCAGCGCAATCAATAGCAGGTGAACAGTGGCTGGTGCTGAAAATATAGCTAACTTGTTATGCAAGTGTTGCACACCAACAGATGGAGAAATCCTACACCAGTTGAGCAATTCATTTCAACAATAATCTTCATTTTAATTTCACTTTACAAACAACAAGAGGGCTTAATTGGAGTCTATTTCTTTGGAGCCTAGACCTAGGGTCCAGCATATCTCTTGATGTTTTCTTCCTCAAAGAAATCTTGAGCCATGATACCTTAAAAATGGGCAAGAGTGAATTATTTTTGAACACATAACAGTCCATGAGGTGTAGGCTACAAAATTTTATGTGCATATTGCTTTAGCTAAATAGCCAAACTTACGATCAAAAATCAAATATGGGCCTGGTCCCTGGCGAGACATTGCCCCCCACACATGGAGTTTGAGTGGATGCTTGGGACTCGGCTTGCTTGATCTTCTTCCTTTTTTTTCTGTAGCAATTTTGATCAAATTGGTCAAGGGCCACGGTTGATTCATCTGTGAAGATGGCATTATTGAATGTCTCGCCAGCTTTGATCCATGCAAGGGCCTGCAGGACGTGAAGTTCTTTAGTTTGTCAGACGAATCATTGGGTTGAAACTACAGAACAGTACAAAACAAAACAACACACATGGTTAATGTTCTGATCATTAAAAAATATATATATAGTGAGACTCATTTCGACTATATATATATATATAAAACATTTCTTACCGAGCGTTTCCATAAGTCCATGCAAGTTTTTTCAACTGTCTTCTGACTGTAATTAGTGCGAAAAGCCTACAACTATTTTAGCACCGTTTCTCACTGCTCTGAGGCAAGCATGGGGAATGGTCTTGACGAATAAATACGATTTTTATTTCAGAGTGTTTTCTATCCTAATCTGACTATTATATGCATATTCTAGTTTCAGGGGCTGAGAAATAGGCAGTTTCAAATGGGTACGCCTTTTTAGCCAAAAGCGAAAACTGCGCCCCCTAGTTCTAAGAGGTTTTAATATCCGTTTGGGTATTGGTTAGACAAGAATTAGAAAATTAGGGTGCAGAAATGTTATGCTCTTAGTGTAACTTTTATGTAACTAGGCAAGTCAGTAAACAACAAATTCTTATTTACAAGGACATCCTACTCCTTCCTCGTGCCCTGCGGGGATTCTTCAGCTAAATAGCTAGTACTGTACTGCCGACCTTCACGTTGTACAGCGCCATATTTTCCATTCCATCCTAATGGAAACACAGAGGGTTTTTGGTTATTCTTGGATTAGAAAAAGCAGAATATTAATCAAATTAATTAAGCAACTTTTAGTCAAAGGTTTGGACACACCTTCTCATTCCAGGATTTTTCTTGATTTTGACTATTTTCTACATTGTAGAATAATAATGAAGATGTCACAACTATGAAGTAACACCGGTCTCCCGCGTGCCCTGCATTCTGTAGTACAGACATGGCCTGCTCTCCCTTATGTAAGGAATTAGTCACTTTCCCACGTTTACTACAGTATGTATTGCCTAATAAACAAATAAACACATTTTGTTTATTAAATAATGATAAAAAATACTCTTTCAAAATGCAGATGTTGATTTACTTATTGATCCATAATGATTTACTATGGGAATAAATATCACTGATTTACAGAAATATTGGGACAAAGTTGTCTAATGAAGGCAAACAATGTAGAATCCTCCAATCCTGTAGCCTACTCCCGACAGTCACGTTGTACAGTGCCATATTTTGGTGTGCCGCAGTATGACGCCACTTTTAAAGGAGGAAGTAAGTCTCCACACGTAGGACATTTATTTACATCATGATCTGTTCTAATTCAATCCAAGGCCATAACAAACATATTGTTCAATTCATTTAGTACCAAGTCATTATTTATTCACCTGTTTGTATTGATAGGTGGCTGTCCCAAACCCTGTATCATAATCTTCATGTTTTAAATAATAAAGAAATGGATTATATATATATATATTGTTAAATGTGCCACTTATTCATCTTGATTTGTTCTATTACAAAAATATATATTTCTCTCAATTTAAAAGTTTTGAAAATCTGGTTAAAAATCCTGTTTTTACTATTTTATTAATTTGGTATGCAAATAATAGTTAGTCAAAATGATCTCTAATGTGCATGGTTCTTCTTCCTTTAACAACGTTTTCACTATGTTTTAGTAATGATAAAATGTAGTGGGGCGGTAAGGAGTTCCGGTAAATATTTGAAATATGCAAGACAAACAAAGTGTGTCAGTAGTATATACCGTATGTCTACCTGACATGTTGGAAGACGTGTGTGCTGAAAGTTTGGGAGAAACGGGATACAATTTTTAAAAAATTAATCCGGAATTTACACCACTTCTGTAGAACTACCTATATAGGGAATAGTGGGCCATTTGGTAAGTACACAGAGCGTGTTGGAAGGTTGGGACCCGCTTAACTTTAGCTAAGTACTGTAAACTCCTGGGGGGGGGGAACAAGGGATGCGAGAGTAGGATGAGAAAAGCAAAACAAAGCTAAAAGCAGACCACACCACCCTGCTGGGAGAAGATCAGACCACACCACCCTGCTGAGAGAGGATCAGACCACACCACCCTGCTGAGAGAGGATCAGACCACACCACCCTGCTGAGAGAGGATCAGACCACACCACCCTGCTGAGAGAGGATCAGACCACACCACCCTGCTGAGAGAGGATCAGACCACACCTCCCTGCTGGGAGAAGATCAGACCACACCACCCTGCTGAGAGAGGATCAGACCACACCACCCTGCTGAGAGAGGATCAGACCACACCACCCTGCTGAGAGAGGATCAGACCACACCACCCTGCTGGGAGAAGATCAGACCACACCACCCTGCTGAGAGAGGATCAGACCACACCACCCTGCTGAGAGAGGATCAGACCACACCTCCCTGCTGAGAGAGGATCAGACCACGCCTCCCTGCTGAGAGAAGATCAGACCACACCTCCCTGCTGAGAGAGGATCAGACCACACCTCCCTGCTGAGAGAGGATCAGACCACACCTCCCTGCTGAGAGAGGATCAGACCACACCTCCCTGCTGAGAGAGGATCAGACCACGCCAAGACCTCAGAGATAAATTGTAGACCTCCACAAGTCTGATTCATCCTTGGGAGCAATTTCCAAACAATAGTACGCAAGTATAAACACCATGGGACCACGCAGCCATCGTACCGCTCAGGAAGGAGACGCGGTCTGTCTCCTAGAGATGAACGTACTTTGTTGCGAAAAGTGCAAATCAATCCCAGAACAGCAGCTAAGTACCCTGTGAAGATGCTGGAGGAAACAGGTACAAAAGTATCTGTATCCACAGTAAAACGAGTCTTATATCGACTTAACCTGAAAGGCCGCTCAGCAAGGAAGAAGCCACTGCTCCAACACCGCCATAAAAAAGCCAGACTACGGTTTGCAACTGCACATGGGGACAAATATCAAACTTTTTGGGGAAATGTCCTCTGGTCTGATAAAAAAAAATAGAACTGTTTGGCCATAATGACCATCGTTATGTTAGGAGTGTGACGACCCTCCCACTCTGTCTGCCGTATCCTCTCTCTTTGCTCTTGTTTCCTTATTAGGATGCCGGTGGGCGGAGCCGGGAGGGTCGTCAGCGACATGGGAAACACCTGGGCCCGGGTGTGTCCCAGGATAAATAGACCTCTTCCACATTCATTGGGGAGACTCTCTCCACGCAGACACACTATTGTTTTTTTGTATATAGGTTACTTCAGTGAATAAATATATTTTGTTATTCTTTATCTCCACGTTGTCTCCCTTTTTGTTACGGGCTTCGAGCCGGTTCGTGACAAGTGGGGGCTCATCTGGGATAATAAGGTTGGTTCCTAGACATTTTAGCACTTTGTTGCATTATGAAGGACTAATACTAGTGTCGTTTGGCTTACTAGTGTGTGTGTTGTGTTAGAGAGAAAACGTGGAGTTAATGTTAAACTCTGTAGGTGCTTTGTTTACATCTTTTGTTCCAGTGTTTGACTTTGGTAGGCCCAGTATTGGTTGCCTTGGTAAACTTGCCACTGTGGTGGGTAGTTGTGTGCTGCGTTGGAGAGAGTTCATTGGTTAGTTTCCAGGCCCATGCCCAGCCTGGAAACTCTCACTCTACTCGCTGTTGGAACATCGCTCTGAGGTGACTACAATCAGCTGTGTACCTCGGTGGGAGATTTGGGTAGGGTAGGGAAATTTACTACCCGGAGCTATAGCCTTTTTCCACTGTTAGGCTTAGCGACGTGTTTAATTTTGGAATACGTTGGGCATGGTTAGTGTTATTTTTGTGTGGGGTCTGTGGGCTGAGCAGTTGTCTCAGGGGCACATCCGTGGCTTGGGGGAATCTGCCAGTGTGCAGGGTGCTTTATTTCCATGCCAGCGGGCTACAGTGCATAATTACCCACTGTGAATCCGCACGAAGACTAGGGTTGAGTTACTGTAGGTTTTGGGGAAGCTCCATATCTCTTCTCTGGTGCCCAGTGTGATTTGTCATTTCTCTGGTTGTGGTCCGGTGTGCTCAGCAGAGGGGTTGAGCGAGATAAAAAAAAAAATGTATTGACTTAATGTAGATGAGTTCATTCGCTTTCCATCAGAGGAACTGTTAGATGTACTGAACAGCTGTTGAACATTATGATTGATATTTGTGAAATTCTGTTACCTTTTGATGTTGTAAAAATTTGATGAGTAGGAAGGACCCAGAGATGTTCATTTCGTTGGAGCTTGTAGCTCTTGTGTACCTTGTTCCTGAATGTTTACGTGACTGACCATTGTTTGGTATTGTCAGGTTCTATCTCTCCTGTCTGTTCCCTCCTGGTCTCGTTTTCTTCTTTCCTCTTAAACGTTGCTTCCTGTGCGCTGAGGTGTCTGAGGTTGGCTGGGGCAAGTGGAAGTGTGAACACGTAACCATTCATCAATTTGGGCCGCAGAGGCTGGTACGTTGTTCCGGGGTCCCTCCCACTCTGTCTGTCGTATTCTCTCTCGTTGCTCTTGTTTCCTCATTAGGATGCCGGTGGGCAGAGCCGGGAGGGTTGTCAGCGACATGGGAAACACCTGGGCCCGGGTGTGGCAGCATCATGTTGTGGGGGTGCTTTGCTGCAGGAGGGACTGGTGCACTTTACAAAATAGATGGCACCATGAGAAAGGAAATTATGTGGATGTATTGAAGCAACATCTCAAGACATCAGTCAGGAAGATAAAGCTTGGTCGCAAATGGGTCTTCCAAATGGACAATGACCCCAAGCATACTTCCAAGTTGTTGCAAAATGGCTTAAGGACAACAAAGTCAAGGTATTGGAGTGGCCATCACAAAGCACTGACCTCAATCCCATAGAATATTTGTGGGCAGAAGTGAAAAAGCCTGTGTGAGCTAGGAGGCCTACAAACCTGACGCAGTTACACCAGCTCTGTCAGGAGGAATGGGCCAAAATTCACCCAACTTATTGTGGAAAGCTACCCAAAACGTTTGACACAAGTTAAACAATTTAAAGGCAATGCTACCAAATACTAATTGAGTGTATGTTAACTTCTGACCCACTGGGAATGTGATGAAATAAATCATTCTCTGTACTATTATTCTGACATTTCACGTTCTTAAAATAAAGTGGTGCTCCTAACTGACCTAAAACAGGGATTTTTTTGCTAGGATTAAATGTCAGGAATTTTGAAACTGAGTTTAAATGTATTTGGCTAAGATGTATGTGAACTTCCGACTGTACATTGATGAACGCCTTTGAAGATGTATAAAACGCCTGTCTCAGGATTACAACAGCTTTCTGTGTGCTCTTTCTGACTCCCTCCACATTATTTGTAATCAAATGCCAGAATTTTCTCCGTTTCCTTAGCTATTATACTCTGCTTCCACCGGGTGTTCCACTGATTTCAAATCTCGGTCCTCCAGAAAATGGAGAGCACTTATGCAGTTCTTCATGATAGAATGTATTACCTAGCTACACATACTGAGCAGCTTAGAGAAGTACATGGCAGACAGGATGATAATAATGAGGTCAGATATTATTACGATTACTGTCGGTCTGTGTGTCCTCTGACCTGACCCAGCTAGGCTGTCTGTGACCGACCACCTTGGAAGGCTGAGGTCAGGGGTCCACCTAAGCTGCTGTAGCCTCTGATGTCCAACTCCAGCCGTTTTCAATTCCGCTCTCACTAGAATGTTGGATATAGTTCAACCACATTTAGTTTTGACAACCCTTTTCTGTGTGCTGTTCTCCTTGGGCTCTTCAGATGTCATATTGCGTCCTCTCACCATGGACTTTGGTCTTGGCCTGACAATGTAGTCATAGACAATCTAGGAAGGACACCTTTCACTCATCTTTGGGAGTGAGGGGTTGGTTTGACACTTATCGTCTCATATAATGCTTGTTGCCCAACAGTTGAACACTGACTTCTGGCCTTAGTACACACCTGTTGATGCAATAATTAGATGTGGTTGAACGATAACTCTTAAGATCTGTGTCAACCAGCCCTCATGTATGCCTAAAAAAAGGAAAATTAGATAACTCATTCTATTGAGGTTCTAAAAATGTCAAAATGTGCCCCAGTTATCCTCTCACAAAATGTTGTGCCATTTTGGCACGTGCATATTGTATGTCCACGTTGCACTCTAGCTCTAGGTAATGTTCCTGTATGGCCCAGCGGGGTCCTGGGTTATGTGAGTACTATGTTGCCTCGTCTTTGCCCTGGTTTGAATTGCATTGTATAAGCGGCTGGCTTTCCATACTGACAGTTGATGATGTCATGGAAACTACTCTTTGAGTGCACTTAAACATTTGAGAATGATTTTGTAATGAAACGCAGCCTGTCTCTCTTTTTGGTAAAGGGGCAAATGGAGGGATGTGGTTGAGGTGGAGAAGGAGGGGTTCTGTTAGGTTCACGTTCATTAAACAGAATCTACCTGTTGAACTTGTACTTTTTCAACATTTCTGCTTTTATGTAACCAAAAGCAGCCCTTTACATCCTCCCTGGTCCAAGGCAAGAATTCCCTCTCCTCCACCTCTGATATTTGAAAAAGAAAAAACGGCTGTAGGAAAAAGAAAAAGATCATTAATGCACATTTTACGTCCCAGTCGGACAAGGCTTTTAAATCCTCTCACTGTACATATATCACAGAACAAAGACCTTCGTGGCCCTTACATTCTGCAACCCACGCCCTGCACTCTCTTTCTGCAGCATTACTCATGCAAGACCAGTTTAACATAACGGGGAGCCACTTAGGCCTGTGGGTTAGTAGCCGTGTGATGTGACGACTGACGTAGCCGCAGTGGATATTTTCTATTCCAGTTGGAGGAGAAAAAAGGCCAAGCTAAAGCACAAGGTCTTAACACAAAGATAAAAGTGGTTCTAAATCAAAGTCAGGAAGTCTTTACCTAACCCTCTTTCACCCGTTGTCTTACATGCCACACCACATTCACAGAGGTCTGTAATTGACAGAGAGATCGCAAAGTAACTTTGCTGAATAACAATGGAGGTTTTGTATAAGGGAGAATGTGTGTGCGTGTTTGTGTGTGTTCATAGCAGAGAGTGTAAAGCCAGTGAGAGTTGGAGTACATCTTCTCGAATGGTAACTGAGCAAAGTTGAACTTGTTCGGGGGGGGGGGGGGGGGTTAGACGGGGTTAGACGGGAGCTTGTGCACCTGCGTTTAGAGTAGCTTCTTGGGAAAGGGAAGGAAACAGGACATGAAATTCAAACAACATCCTGTTGCTTCCCCCCCAACCCCCCCAACCCCCACCCCCACCCCCAACCCCTATCCTTGGGCTGTTTGTTCTGCTGTTATTCCTGCCTCCTGTGTAGAAAATGGGAAAGAGATGAATCAGGGTGGAGAAGTGGGTGATGGGTGGGGGCCTCTTCCTGCTTTCTGGTATATGGTCATCTCCACTATATCCATTGGCCTGACTGACCTGACAGACTGACGCACTCACTGACTCTTGACCATTCATCTTTTATATTCAAATCTGGGTTTGTAGACTGGGTGAACCGACGGGAATGGAAGGCGGAATGGAATCAGATCCTGTTGTGAATGTGGGAAACGTGATTCCCTGCCGCCGTTTGTGTGTGTGTGTGTGTGTCAGCTCACGTCTGTAATCATTTTTTTCTCTAGTTTGTCTATGAGACAGAGAGCACTTTCTTATCTGTAAATATAGCTGACGAGGTATGAGCAAGCCTTCTAGTCAGTCACTTCAAAATAAAGGATCCCCTTCCTTGTTGGAATAGTGTAATACAAATGACCCAATACTCACAAGTCATTTAAATACAGTGCGTGCGTGTGCACGTGCGCTTGTGTTTGCGTGTTCACAAAAGAAAAGAAGGAAAGACGGTTGATTCTCTCCCTTTTCTAGTTGGTTAATGACTGAAGAAACACATGTAGGAACTGCAGCATGCCTGTCGGTGCAGCCAAGAGCAATTCAAGCACGAATAAACCTTATGCTTTGCAAATCAGCCTGGCCCGTGGATTCCTGTCAGATAGTCCCAGCTAGCACATTTGGTTCCTTGGAAGTTGTGGGAACGTACGTTTTTGGTTTCACATCTGTTGTGTGGAAACCACACGTTTCCTGACCGTTTCCTAAACGTTCTAAGAACAGAAGTGAAACTTTTACCTGTTCTGGGAATGTCTATTTTATTGGTTCACTCTGGTTCCTTAAATGTTTCCTGGGAGGTTTAATTAATGTTCTGAGAACGGAAATTATAGTTTATTTGGAGGTAATTAAATAACTTTCTTAGAACGGAAATGATAAGTTATTTGGAGGTTTTTGAACGACTTCCTTAATTAACTTTCATTGAATGTTCTAATAAGACTTTTAATACTGCTAGCTTATTTTTAGGTTAACTGCTTTAAACTCAAAGCACGGATTGGAAATTTATTTCCATAAAAACATTAATCATAATAATTGTTTTATTGTGACATGGCATCAGTGAGATTTGAACCTATTACAGTATCTTCTGTTGTATATCCATGGAATTAGTCCACTGCACCACCAGCATGGAGCTACAATTCCATGTTTTTAACTCCTATAAAGCTGTTCATTTGAGTCTGTTCAAGTAGACCCCGTTTCAAATGAAACAAGCGCTCATAACAAGATAGAGGGTCCGAGTTTGTTGATGCTGAGAACGGAATGCACATGTTTTTAAATAGCATTCTTAGAACGTTCTGTGGAACTTTACTAAAGGTTTCTAGTGGTTTTCATGGAATGTTTTCTTAACGTTCTGAGAACATGACTTTAAATTGAACCACGAGGAAACCTGAAGGAAACGCTATGCTGAAATATTTAAATTCCCACGGAGGAACATTGTTTCTTAACGTTCTCTGAACTATTTGAGAACATTCCCAATTTTAAACCAGTTGGACAGCATTTGTAGAACATTACCAAAATTTAAATGAAATGTAACCATGTTTGAACTTTAAGGAAAAATTCTGTTAAACTAATGAAATACCAAGAAAATTCGGTTTTCTTGTCAAGTAAATGTGCCGAGAATGTTCCAAAGTCAAGCACCATTCCCAGAAAATGATGGGAAGGTTGTATGCAAAATAACCATAGGACAACCATGCTCTCACCATCTCCAAGAAACGTATGGTTCTCAGAACATTAAGTGCTGTGTACAAGCACACTTGTTAGTGTAAGATGCACATGCTCAATTTTAGGAGTTGATGGTTCCCACACACACACACACAATACACCCATGCACACATACGCAGTACAGTGGCCACAGAGAGTGGAGGAAGTGGAGCCCTGCTAAACAGGAAGTGACGGTGTTCCGGTTGTGTGGTGGAAGAAGAAGTGTTAAAGTTATTAGCTGAATTGGAGCAGGGTTTTTATGGGGCATCCTGTGCACAACTAGTGCTTCCTGCCCCCACGTTCACTTGCCACAAAACAACAACAGAGCAGATTGGAGGAGAGGGGAAGCTAGTGGGAGAGGTGGGCAGAGGGAGGGGAGAGCAGAGGGAGAGGTGGGCAGAGGGAGAGGAGAGGGGAAGCTAGTGGGAGAGGTGGGCAGAGGGAGAGGAGAGGGGAAGCTAGTGGGAGAGGTGGGCAGAGGGAGGGGAGAGGAAGGGAAGAGGAGAGGAGAGGGGGGAAGAGGGAGAGGAGAGGAAGGGAAGAGGAGAGGGGAAGCTAGTGGGAGAGGTGGGCAGAGGGAGGGGAGAGCAGAGGGAGAGGTGGGCAGAGGGAGGGGAGAGCAGAGGGAGAGGTGGGCAGAGGGAGGGGAGAGGGAGAGCAGAGGGAGAGGTGGGCAGAGGGAGAGGAGAGGAAGGGAAGAGGAGAGGGGAAGCTAGTGGGAGAGGTGGGCAGAGGGAGGGGAGAGCAGAGGGAGAGGTGGGCAGAGGGAGGGGAGAGCAGAGGGAGAGGTGGGCAGAGGGAGGGGAGAGGGGAAGCTAGTGGGAGAGGTGGGCAGAGGGAGGGAAGAGGAGAGGAAGGGAAGAGGAGAGGAGAGGAAGGGAAGAGGAGAGGAGAGGAAGGGAAGAGGAGAGGGGGGAAGAGGAGAGGAGAGGGGAAACTAGTGGGAGAGGTGGGCAGAGGGAGAGGTGGGCAGAGGAAGGGGAGAGGAGAGGGGGGAAGAGGAGAGGGGAAAGATGGAGGGAGAGGAGAAGATATATACTATAAGAGATTGGACATTTGACTTGACTTCTGTACTCACTGACAAGCCAACACATTAACCCACCCCTCCCAGATACAGGTGCAGACACTCAGGGAAACTCAATGTAATAGAGGAATATGTGTGCCACTGTATCCACTTCCTATACACAGTTTCCTGTCTGCAATCACATGAATGGAAAGTTAATGTTTGACATTTTACACAAACACACATGCCTTGTACAATTACTGACAAAAGATGAGAGAGAGTGTGAGGGAGAGAGTAAGTGTGTGTGAGAGAGAAATGAGTGAGAGTGAGAGACAGAGAACATTTGTGTGTGAGTGAGGGTGGAGTGAGAGTGTGAGACAGTGTGTGAGCGAGAGAGTGCGTGAGAGAGAGGGTGTGTGTGAGAGAGAAAGTGTGTGAGAGAGAGAGAGTGTGTGTGTGAGAGAGAGAGTGTGAGAGAGAGAGAGTGTGTGTGAGAGAGAGAGTGTGTGTGAGAGAGAGAGTGCGTGAGAGAGAGAGAGAGAGAGAGTGTGTGAGAGAGAGAGTGTGAGAGAGAGGGAGAGAGTGTGTGAGAGAGAGTGTGTGAGAGAGAGAGTGTGTGAGAGAGAGTGTGTGTGAGAGAGAGAGTGTGTGTGAGAGAGAGTGTGTGAGAGAGAGAGTGTGAGAGAGAGAGTGTGTGAGGAGGGGTGTGTGAGAGAGAGAGTGTGTGAGAGAGAGAGTGTGTGAGAGAGAGAGAGTGTGTGCGAGAGAGAGAGTGTGTGCGAGAGAGAGTGAGTGTGTGTGAGAGAGAAAATTTGTGAGAGTGAGAGAGACAGAGAAATTTAGTGTGGGAGTGTGAGTGAGGGAGGGTGTGCATGAGAGAGAGAGGGTGTGCATGAGAGAGAGGGTGTGCGTGAGAGAGAGAAAGTGTGTGTGAGAGAGAAAGTGTGTGTGAGAGAGATTGTGTGTGAGAGAGAGAGTGTGTGAGAGAGAGAGTGTGTGAGAGAGGGAGTGTGTGAGAGAAAGTGTGTGTGAGAGAGAGTGTGTGAGATAGAGAGTGTGAGAGAGAGAGTGTGTGAGAGAGTGTGTGTGTGAGAGAGAGAGACAGAGTGTGAAAGAGAGAGACAGAGTGTGAAAGAGAGAGACAGAGTGTGAGAGAGAGAGACAGTGTGAGCGAGATAGATAGTGTGAGCGTGAGAGAGAGGGTGTGTGAGAGAGTGGGTGTGTGTGAGAGAGTGGGTGTGTGTGAGAGAGTAGGTGTGTGTGAGAGAGCGAGTGTGAGAGATAGAGTCTGTGAGAGAGAGAGAGAGAGAGAGAGAGAGAGAGAGAGAGAGAGAGAGAGAGAGAGAGAGAGAGAGAAAGTGTGTGTGAGAGAGAGAGTGTGAGAGAGTGTGTGAGAGAGAGAGAGAGAGAGGGAGAGGGATGGATGGAAAGTTAATGTTTGACACTTTACACAAACACACATGCTATGTACAATTACTGACAAAAGAACATCTGACTAGTCTTCATTATGAAATGGAGAAAGAGAGAACATTTGTGTGAGAGTGGGAGAGTGAGAGGGAGAGAGAGTGAGGGAGAGTGAGAGAGAGAGGGATAGTGTGTGTGTGTGTGTGTGTGAGAGAGAGAGAGACAGAAAGAGAGTTTGTGTGTGTGAGAGAGAGAGAGAAAGAGTGTGTGAGAGAGAGGTTCAGAAGTTACAAATTGAGCAGCAGCTGCTGAAAAACAACAAACGAACAAGATAGGCTTTTGAAAAAGTAACTATTTTTCATAAAATTGTACAGTTATCTTAGCTAGCTGAATTGTTTATCAGTTACTAAGCAGTTGCTAGGGACTCTCCTGGAAGAAGCTAGCTAGCTAACAAAGAATATCTAGTTAACAGAAGAAAAGAAAGACAAAAGAAGGACAGAAGACAAAGGATATCAAAGTAAAACAGTCCTCTAAAGGCACGAGACAATAATACGAGAAACATTGTAGCGAACAGCACCAGCGTTGCTATGGAAATTGTTTACCCACCAGACATCCAGACAGAGAAAGCGAAGAAAAGTTTCAAAGGTTTGTTGATGGCTCAGAACCATGAATGTCTCTTTGCAGATCTTACCAGTTGCAAAACAAGAGCACATTTTATATTTAATACCAAATGAGGGCACATATGGAAAAGGGTTATTTGCAACCATTTCCCTTTCTCAAAAAAGAGAGGCATCAGCCAAGGATGTCAGATCAGCATTTTTGACGAAGGTGACCAGAGACATAGTGTCCCGCAGGCTATAGAGAAAGTTTACTACCATCAATCAAACTTAACATTTTAAACGGGGCCGAGACTCAGGTGGAATCATAATTTGGAATATGCAGGACTTAGCGCTGAATGAAATGAAAAAAGGTACCAGTCACATTTGGCTAAAACTTAACAAAGGTACAATCTATTGTGACAATGATGTATACATGTGTGCAGCTTATGCTCCTCCTTCAGATTCACCATATTATGATGATCAGTTTGTTGACAATCTCCATACAGAAATCATTACATTTCAGGCAGAGGGTAAAGTGCTTCTTTGTGGAGATTTCAATGCAAGAACAGGGTCTGAGCCTGACTACACTGATGCGGGAGGTAACCACCACATATTTGGACACCCCTCCTTGTACAGTAGCCCTATTATAAATAATAGAAACAGTCCTGACCAAATACTGAACAAAAATGGGAAGGAGTTAGTGCATCTCTGTCGAGCCTTAGGCCTGTAGATGCTTAATGGTAGAATCAGAGGGGCCTCTTTAGGTCGATTTACTTACTGCTCAGCTCTTGGGACAAGTGTAGTCGATTATGTTATCACTGACATCAACCCCTCCTCCATTTGTGCATTCACTATCAGACCACAGACACCATTGTCAGATCAGTCAGATCAACGTGTTTCTGAGGAAATTAACCGGCAATATTCATTAAAAAAAATTGCCCAATAAACTCTACATGAACCAATCATACAGATGGGCTCCAAACAGTGTAGAGAGATTAATTGAAACATTGAACTCAAATGAAATGATGAACTCTATACAGTTCTTCAATAACTCACAATACCAAAACAATAAAGAAGGTGTCAATTTGGCTACTCAAAACATCAATTGCATATTCCAAAAAGCAGCATCGAAAGCAAGTTTGAGAAAACCAAAGAAATGCAACATCAGAAACAAAAAACAAAATGTTTCTGAAATGATAACGAATGTAAAACAATTAGAAAACACCTAAGACAAATGTCAAACAAAAAACATAAGCAGCAAAACAACCCAGAGCTACGATATGAATACTTTGAAACTCTGAAACAGTATAAACATACACTGAAATGCAAGACACTGAATTATACCAACAACACACTTGATGAAATTGAAAACGTGTCACGCCCTGACCTTAGAGATCCTGTTTATGTCTCTATTTTGGTTGGTCAGGGCGTGAGTCGGGGTGGGCATTCTATGTCTGGTGTTCTATGTTGTCTATTTCTTTGTGTGTGGCCGTGTGTGGTTCTCAATCAGAGGCAGCTGTGTATCGTTGTCTCTGATTGAGAACCATATTTAGGTAGCCTGTTTTCCCACTTTGAGTTGTGGGTGATTGTTTTCTGTTTAGTGTATGTCACCTTGCAGAACTGTTTCGTTTTCGTTGTTTCCTCGTTGTTATTTTGTTTAGTGTTCAGTTTTGATTAAATTATTAATATGGACACTTACCACGCTGCACCTTGGTCCTCTTCTCTTTCTCCCGATGACAATTGTTACAAAACGCAGTTGACCAAAATTAGTTCTGGGACGTGTAACAATTTAAGCACAACCAAGCCATAGAATTAGCCATACAAAATGAAGGAATTTGGAAAGCTTATTTTGATAATCTATACAAAACATCCCAAAAAAATACTTACAATAGAACCAATTAGAAATTCAAGAAAAATGTTACATCCTTGAATCAGTCATTTAAAAACAACCAAAATCCATTAGATTACCCAATAACCCAACAAGAACTAAATGAAAAGCTCAAATCTATTAAATCAAAGAAGACTTGTGGTCTAGATAACATCAGAAATGAAATGCTGAAAAACAGCACACATGAGTTGCAAAATGCCTTGCTTAAATTGTTCAACATGGTTTTAACTTCTGGCTGCTTCCCTGATGTCTGGAACCAGGGGCTCATCTCCCCTATCCACAAAAGTGGAGACAAATCAGACCCCAATAATTACAGGGGAATTTGCATAAACAGTAACTTGGGAAAAGTTTTCTGGAGCATTTTGAATTCATGAATTCAAACCTTTCTTCAATAATTTTTTATTGATAATAAAAAAATCTCCCCAACCATCACACTGATGACCATATATACACTTTACACACAATATTTAAGAAACACGTCCACCAAAAAAAAGAGGGCAAAATCTTTGCTTGCTTTATTGACTTTAAAAAAGCAATTGTTTCTGTTTGGCACTAAGGGCTATTCTACAAAATTTTCCAAAGTGGGCTTGGTGGTAAGGTGTATGACTTAATAAAATTTATGTATACAGAAAAAAAGTGTGCAATAAAAATCAAAAACCAAAGAACAGAATTCTTTTCACAACGTCGAGGTGTGAGACAAGGCTGCAGTTTGAGTCCAAATCTCTTCAATATTTATATCAATGAATTAGCAGACATGTTGGACCATTCTCCAGCCCCAGGACTCACACTATATTTGACACATATGTAAAATACCTGCTATATGCTGATGACTTGGTACTTCTATCACCAATCAAATAAGGTCTTCAACAGAACCTTCATATTCTAGAGCAATATTGCCATAATTGGACCCTGTGTAACGCTTGTCTATTTCGTCCTCCTCATCAGACGAGGAGAGGCGAGAAGGATCGGACCAATATGCAGAGTGGTAAGTGCTCATGATGATTTATTAAAACCGAAACTGAACACTGAAATACAAAAACAATAAACGAAGTGCAGAAAACCGAAACAGTACCGTGTGGTGAAAACAATAACACGGTAGACAAACACCCACAAAACACACGTGAAACCCAGGCTGCCTAAGTATGATTCTCAATCAGGGACAACGATTGACAGCTGCCTCTGATTGAGAATCATACCAGGCCGAACACAAAATCCCAACATAGAAAATCACACATAGACAACCCACCCAACTCACTCCCTGACCAACTAAATAAATACAAAACAAGGGAAAACAGGTCAGGAACGTGACACCCTGGCAGTAAATACATTTTCTTTTTAAATCATGATTTTCCAAAACAATAACAGATGTCAGAAACACAAATATAAATTCACCCTAAACAACACCATAATTGAACACACACAAAATGACACATACCTTGGTCTGACCATATCTGCATCGGGAAACTTTAATATGGTAGTGAATGCACTCAAAGAAAAAGCCCACAGAGCATTGTATGCAATAAAAATAATTGCTATCTGACCCTAAACAGAGAATATGAATTGGCTGATTATCTCTACTCTGTCAGAGATACGAAGCAGAGACAAAACCTTACCAAGTACAGGCTGAGTGACCACCAATTGGCAATAGAAACCAGCAGGAATAAAAAGACATGGCTACCCAAAGAGGAAGTATGTGGTCACTGCACGACAGGGGAGGTAGAAATAGAGATGCACTTTTTCCTCTACTGTGATACATTTTTCTCATCAAGAAATTCAATATTCATAGAAATGACTACATTTATTCCAAATTTTAACTTATTAAACCCAGAGGAAAAACTAAAAATACTCATGATCGAAGGAGCAATGGCTCCTCTTGCAGTCAAATATGTATTTTGCCTGCCATAGCCTGAGGGATACTGAATAAAAACATCTGCATAGTAAGCAGTAACTTACTTATTATTACTATTATTGTTATTACTATTATTGTTAATTATATTATTATTGTTGATTATCATTCCAAATAGTAGTGGTATGGGTAGTAGGGTGATGATAGCAGTTTAATGATGGTGGTGGTAGTAGTGGTAATGATGATGGTAGTAGTAGTGGTAATGATGATGGTAGTAGTAGTACTGCTGTAATGGTGAAGATGACCATTATTTAGTTATAAGTTAGTTATAGTTTCATTTTCCATGTTTAGCTTTTTATATTTATTATATTTCAACTATATTGTTGTTATTTTTGTATTTAATTTTGTATTATTATTTACTACCAATTTATATTATTATTTGTTCATGTTTAAAATAGTTTTACAGTGTATATTGTATACATTGTTTCTTTGCCAATATTGACACAATGTTTTTCATGCCAATAAAGCAGCTTGAATCTGAGAGAGAGAGAGAGTGTGAGTGTGAGTGTGAGTGTGAGTGTGAGTGTGAGTGAGAGAGAGAGAGAGAGAGAGAGAGAGAGAGAGAGAGAGAGAGAGAGAGAGAGAGAGAGAGAGAGAGAGAGAGCAAATCATGAGAAAACAAAAAGATAATTACTTGACACATTGGAAAGAATTAACAAAAAAACAGAGCAAACTAGAATGCTATTTGGCCCTAAACAGAGAGTACACAGTGGCAGAATACCTGACCACTGTGACTGACCCAAACTTAAGGAAAGCTTTGACTATGTACAGACTCAGTGAGCATAGCCTTGCTATTGAGAAAGGCCGCCGTAGGCAGACATGGCTCTCAAGAGAAGACAGGCTATGTGCACACTGCCCACAAAATGAGGTGGAAACTGAGCTGCACTTCCTAACCTCCTGCCAAATGTATGACCATATTAGAGACACATATTTCCCTCAGATTACACAGATCCACAATGAATTTGAAAACAAATCCAATTTTGATAAACTCCCATATCTACTGGGAGAAATTCCACAGTGTGCCATCACAGCAGCAAGATTTGTGACCTGTTGCCACAAGAAAAGGGCAACCAGTGAAGAACAAACACCATTGTAAATACAACCCAAATTTATGCTTATTTATTTTAACTTGTGTGCTTTAACCATTTGTACATTGTTACAACACTGTATATATATAATATAACATTTGTAATGTCTTTATTGTTTTGAAACTTCTGTATGTGTAATGTTTACTGTTAATTTGTATTGTTTATTTCACTTTTGTATAATATCTACCTCACTTGCTTTGGCAATGTTAACACATGTTTCCCATGCCAATAAAGCCCTTGAATTTAATTGAATTGAATTGAGAGAGCGAGAGAGAGAGAGAGAGAGAGAGAGAGAGAGAGAGAGAGAGAGAGAGAGAGAGAGAGAGAGAGAGAGAGAGAGAGAGAGAGAGAGAGAGAGAGAGAGAGAGAGAGAGAGAGAGAGAGAGAGAGAGAGAGAGAGAGAGAGCGAGCGTGTGAGAGACAGAGAGAGAGAGCGTGTGAGAGACAGAGAGAGAGAGCGTGTGTGTGAGAGGGGGGAAGAGTGTGTGTGAAAAAGAGAGAGAGTGTGTGTGAAAAAGAGAGAGTGTGTGTGAAAAAGAGAGAGTGTGTGTGAAAAAGAGAGAGAGAGTGTGTGTGAGAGAGAGAGTGTGTGTGAGAGAGAAAAGAGAGTGTGTGTGAGAGAGTGTGTGTGAGAGAGAGAGAGAGAGAGAGAGTTTGTGTGAGAGAGAAGAGAGTGTGTGAGAGAGAGAGAGAGAGAGTGGGTGTGAGAGAGAGAGAGAGTGTGTGAGAGAGTGTGTGAGAGAAAGAGAGTGTGAGAGAGAGAGTGTGAGAAAGAGAGAGTGTGTGTGAGAGAGAGAGTGAAAGAGAGAGAGAGAGTGAGTAAATGACTCCTCTCTCCATACCACCTCTTCCGTGCATGGCAGTCATCTGATGTGGATGATCAGTAATTGGGTTAATAAAGAGCAGGAAGCCACAATATATTATACAACTGTCCCCACATCCTCCAATATATTATATGACTGTCCCCCCATCCTCCAATATATTATACAACTGTCCCTCCATCCTCCAATATATTATACAACTGTCCCCCCATCCTCCAATATATTATACAACTGTCCCCCCATCCTCCAATATATTATACAACTGTCCCCCCATCCTCCAATATATTATACGACTGTCCCCCCATCCTCCAATATATTATACAACTGTCCCCCCATCCTCCAATATATTATACAACTGTCCCCCCATCCTCCAATATATTATACAACTGTCCCCCCCATCCTCCAATATATTATACAACTGTCCCCCCATCCTCCAATATATTATACAACTGTCCCCCCATCCTCCAATATATTATACAACTGTCCCCCCATCCTCCAATATATTATACAACTGTCCCTCCATCCTCCAATATATTATACAACTGTCCCCCCATCCTCCAATATATTATACAACTGTCCCCCCATCCTCCAATATATTATACAACTGTCCCCCCATCCTCCAATATATTATACAACTGTCCCCCCATCCTCCAATATATTATACAACTGTCCCTCCATCCTCCAATATATTATACAACTGTCCCCCCATCCTCCAATATATTATACAACTGTCCCCCCATCCTCCAATATATTATACAACTGTCCCCCCATCCTCCAATATATTATACAACTGTCCCTCCATCCTCCAATATATTATACAACTGTCCCCCCATCCTCCAATATATTATACAACTGTCCCCCCATCCTCCAATATATTATACAACTGTCCCCCATCCTCCAATATATTATACAACTGTCCCCCCATCCTCCAATATATTATACAACTGTCCCCCCATCCTCCAATATATTATACAACTGTCCCCCCATCCTCCAATATATTATACAACTGTCCCCCCATCCTCCAATATATTATACAACTGTCCCCCCATCCTCCAATATATTATACAACTGTCCCCCCATCCTCCAATATATTATACAACTGTCCCCCCATCCTCCAATATATTATACAACTGTCCCCCCATCCTCCAATATATTATACAACTGTCCCCCCATCCTCCAATATATTATACAACTGTCCCTCCATCCTCCAATATATTATACAACTGTCCCCCCATCCTCCAATATATTATACAACTGTCCCCCCATCCTCCAATATATTATACAACTGTCCCCCCATCCTCCAATATATTATACAACTGTCCCCCCATCCTCCAATATATTATACAACTGTCCCTCCATCCTCCAATATATTATACAACTGTCCCTCCATCCTCCAATATATTATACAACTGTCCCCCCATCCTCCAATATATTATACAACTGTCCCCCCATCCTCCAATATATTATACAACTGTCCCCCCATCCTCCAATATATTATACAACTGTCCCCCCATCCTCCAATATATTATACAACTGTCCCCCCATCCTCCAATATATTATACAACTGTCCCCCCATCCTCCAATATATTATACAACTGTCCCCCCATCCTCCAATATATTATACAACTGCCCCCCCCCATCCTCCAATATATTATACAACTGTCCCCCCATCCTCCAATATATTATACAACTGTCCCCCCATCCTCCAATATATTATACAACTGTCCCCCCATCCTCCAATATATTATACAACTGTCCCCCCATCCTCCAATATATTATACAACTGTCCCTCCATCCTCCAATATATTATACAACTGTCCCCCCATCCTCCAATATATTATACAACTGTCCCCCCATCCTCCAATATATTATACAACTGTCCCCCCATCCTCCAATATATTATACAACTGTCCCCCCATCCTCCAATATATTATACAACTGTCCCCCCATCCTCCAATATATTATACAACTGTCCCCCCATCCTCCAATATATCATACAACTGTCCCCCCATCCTCCAATATATTATACAACTGTCCCCCCATCCTCCAATATATTATACAACTGTCCCCCATCCTCCAATATATTATACAACTGTCCCCCCATCCTCCAATATATTATACAACTGTCCCCCCATCCTCCAATATATTATACAACTGTCCCTCCATCCTCCAATATATTATACAACTGTCCCCCCATCCTCCAATATATTATACAACTGTCCCCCCATCCTCCAATATATTATACAACTGTCCCTCCATCCTCCAATATATTATACAACTGTCCCCCCATCCTCCAATATATTATACAACTGTCCCCCCATCCTCCAATATATTATACAACTGTCCCCCCATCCTCCAATATATTATACAACTGTCCCCCCATCCTCCAATATATTATACAACTGTCCCCCCATCCTCCAATATATTATACAACTGTCCCCCCATCCTCCAATATATTATACAACTGTCCCCCCATCCTCCAATATATTATACAACTGTCCCCCCATCCTCCAATATATTATACAACTGTCCCCCCATCCTCCAATATATTATACAACTGTCCCCCATCCTCCAATATATTATACAACTGTCCCTCCATCCTCCAATATATTATACAACTGTCCCCCCATCCTCCAATATATTATACAACTGTCCCCCCATCCTCCAATATATTATACAACTGTCCCTCCATCCTCCAATATATTATACAACTGTCCCCCCATCCTCCAATATATTATACAACTGTCCCTCCATCCTCCAATATATTATACAACTGTCCCCCCATCCTCCAATATATTATACAACTGTCCCTCCATCCTCCAATATATTATACAACTGTCCCTCCATCCTCCAATATATTAAACAACTGCCCCCCCATCCTCCAATATATTATACAACTGTCCCCCATCCTCCAATATATTATACAACTGTCCCCCCATCCTCCAATATATTATACAACTGTCCCCTCCATCCTCCAATATATTATATGACTGTCCCCCATCCTCCAATATATTATACAACTGTCCCCCCATCCTCCAATATATTATACAACTGTCCCCCCATCCTCCAATATATTATACAACTGTCCCTCCATCCTCCAATATATTATACAACTGTCCCTCCATCCTCCAATATATTATACAACTGTCCCCCCATCCTCCAATATATTATACAACTGTCCCTCCATCCTCCAATATATTATACAACTGTCCCTCCATCCTCCAATATATTATACAACTGTCCCCCCATCCTCCAATATATTATACAACTGTCCCCCATCCTCCAATATATTATACAACTGTCCCCCCATCCTCCAATATATTATACAACTGTCCCCCCATCCTCCAATATATTATACAACTGTCCCCCATCCTCCAATATATTATACAACTGTCCCCCCATCCTCCAATATATTATACAACTGTCCCCCCATCCTCCAATATATTATACAACTGTCCCCCCATCCTCCAATATATTATACAACTGTCCCCCATCCTCCAATATATTATACAACTGTCCCCCCCATCCTCCAATATATTATACAACTGTCCCCCCATCCTCCAATATATTATACAACTGTCCCCCCATCCTCCAATATATTATACAACTGTCCCCCCATCCTCCAATATATTATACAACTGTCCCCCCATCCTCCAATATATTATACAACTGTCCCCCCATCCTCCAATATATTATACAACTGTCCCCCCATCCTCCAATATATTATACAACTGTCCCCCCATCCTCCAATATATTATACAACTGTCCCCCCATCCTCCAATATATTATACAACTGTCCCCCCATCCTCCAATATATTATACAACTGTCCCCCCATCCTCCAATATATTATACAACTGTCCCCCCATCCTCCAATATATTATACAACTGTCCCCCCATCCTCCAATATATTATACAACTGTCCCCCCATCCTCCAATATATTATACAACTGTCCCTCCATCCTCCAATATATTATACAACTGTCCCCCCATCCTCCAATATATTATACAACTGTCCCCCCATCCTCCAATATATTATACAACTGTCCCTCCATCCTCCAATATATTATACAACTGTCCCCCCATCCTCCAATATATTATACAACTGTCCCCCATCCTCCAATATATTATACAACTGTCCCCCCATCCTCCAATATATTATACAACTGTCCCCTCCATCCTCCAATATATTATATGACTGTCCCCCATCCTCCAATATATTATACAACTGTCCCCCCATCCTCCAATATATTATACAACTGTCCCCCATCCTCCAATATATTATACAACTGTCCCTCCATCCTCTAATATATTATACAACTGTCCCCCCATCCTCCAATATATTATACAACTGTCCCCCATCCTCCAATATATTATACAACTGTCCCCCATCCTCCAATATATTATACAACTGTCCCCCCCATCCTCCAATATATTATACAACTGTCCCCCCATCCTCCAATATATTATACAACTGTCCCCCCATCCTCCAATATATTATACAACTGTCCCTCCATCCTCCAATATATTATACAACTGTCCCCCCATCCTCCAATATATTATACAACTGTCCCCCCATCCTCCAATATATTATACAACTGTCCCTCCATCCTCCAAAATATTATACAACTGTCCCTCCATCCTCCAATATATTAACCAACTGCCCCCCCATCCTCCAATATATTATACAACTGTCCCCCCATCCTCCAATATATTATACAACTGTCCCCCCATCCTCCAATATATTATACAACTGTCCCCTCCATCCTCCAATATATTATACAACTGTCCCCCCATCCTCCAATATATTATACAACTGTCCCCCCATCCTCCAATATATTATACAACTGTCCCCCCATCCTCCAATATATTATACAACTGTCCCTCCATCCTCTAATATATTATACAACTGTCCCCCATCCTCCAATATATTATACAACTGTCCCTCCATCCTCTAATATATTATACAACTGTCCCCCCATCCTCCAATATATTATACAACTGTCCCCCCATCCTCCAATATATTATACAACTGTCCCCCATCCTCCAATATATTATACAACTGTCCCCCCCATCCTCCAATATATTATACAACTGTCCCCCCATCCTCCAATATATTATACAACTGTCCCCCATCCTCCAATATATTATACAACTGTCCCCCATCCTCCAATATATTATACAACTGTCCCCCCCATCCTCCAATATATTATACAACTGTCCCCCATCCTCCAATATATTATATGACTGTCCCCCCATCCTCCAATATATTGTACAACTGTCCCCCCATCCTCCAATATATTATACAACTGTCCCCCACATCCTCCAATATATTATACAACTGTCCCCCACATCCTCCAATATATTATACAACTGTCCCTCCATCCTCCAATATATTATACAACTGTCCCCCCATCCTCCAATATATTATAAAACTGTCCCCCACATCCTCCAATATATTATACAACTGTCCCCCCATCCTCCAATATATTATACAACTGTCCCCCACATCCTCCAATATATTATACAACTGTCCCCCCATCCTCCAATATATTATACAACTGTCCCCCACATCCTCCAATATATTATACAACTGTCCCCCCCATCCTCCAATATATTATACAACTGTCCCCCCATCCTCCAATATATTATACAACTGTCCCCCCATCCTCCAATATATTATACAACTGTCCCCCCCATCCTCCAATATATTATACAACTGTCCCCCCATCCTCCAATATATTATACAACTGTCCCCCCATCCTCCAATATATTATACAACTGTCCCCCCATCCTCCAATATATTATACAACTGTCCCCCACATCCTCCAATATATTATACAACTGTCCCTCCATCCTCTAATATATTATACAACTGTCCCCCATCCTCCAATATATTATACAACTGTCCCTCCATCCTCTAATATATTATACAACTGTCCCCCCATCCTCCAATATATTATACAACTGTCCCCCATCCTCCAATATATTATACAACTGTCCCCCATCCTCCAATATATTATACAACTGTCCCCCCCATCCTCCAATATATTATACAACTGTCCCCCCATCCTCCAATATATTATACAACTGTCCCCCATCCTCCAATATATTATACAACTGTCCCCCATCCTCCAATATATTATACAACTGTCCCCCCATCCTCCAATATATTATACAACTGTCCCCCATCCTCCAATATATTATATGACTGTCCCCCCATCCTCCAATATATTGTACAACTGTCCCCCCATCCTCCAATATATTATACAACTGTCCCCCACATCCTCCAATATATTATACAACTGTCCCCCACATCCTCCAATATATTATACAACTGTCCCTCCATCCTCCAATATATTATACAACTGTCCCCCCATCCTCCAATATATTATACAACTGTCCCCCACATCCTCCAATATATTATACAACTGTCCCCCCATCCTCCAATATATTATACAACTGTCCCCCACATCCTCCAATATATTATACAACTGTCCCCCCATCCTCCAATATATTATACAACTGTCCCCCACATCCTCCAATATATTATACAACTGTCCCCCCCATCCTCCAATATATTATACAACTGTCCCCCCATCCTCCAATATATTATACAACTGTCCCCCCATCCTCCAATATATTATACAACTGTCCCCCCCATCCTCCAATATATTATACAACTGTCCCCCCATCCTCCAATATATTATACAACTGTCCCCCCATCCTCCAATATATTATACAACTGTCCCCCCATCCTCCAATATATTATACAACTGTCCCCCACATCCTCCAATATATTATACAACTGTCTCCCATCCTCCAATATATTATACAACTCTCCCTCCATCCTCCAATATATTTTACGACTGTCCCCCCATCCTCCAATATATTATACGACTGTCCCCCCATCCTCCAATATATTATACAACTGTCCCCCCATCCTCCAATATATTATACAACTGTCCCCCACATCCTCCAATATATTATACAACTGTCCCCCCATCCTCCAATATATTATACAACTGTCCCCCCATCCTCCAATATATTATACAACTGTCCCCCCATCCTCCAATATATTATACAACTGTCCCCCCCATCCTCCAATATATTATACAACTGTCCCCCCATCCTCCAATATATTATACAACTGTCCCCCCATCCTCCAATATATTATACAACTGTCCCCCCATCCTCCAATATATTATACAACTGTCCCCCACATCCTCCAATATATTATACAACTGTCCCTCCATCCTCTAATATATTATACAACTGTCCCCCATCCTCCAATATATTATACAACTGTCCCTCCATCCTCTAATATATTATACAACTGTCCCCCCATCCTCCAATATATTATACAACTGTCCCCCATCCTCCAATATATTATACAACTGTCCCCCATCCTCCAATATATTATACAACTGTCCCCCCCATCCTCCAATATATTATACAACTGTCCCCCCATCCTCCAATATATTATACAACTGTCCCCCATCCTCCAATATATTATACAACTGTCCCCCATCCTCCAATATATTATACAACTGTCCCCCCATCCTCCAATATATTATACAACTGTCCCCCATCCTCCAATATATTATATGACTGTCCCCCCATCCTCCAATATATTGTACAACTGTCCCCCCATCCTCCAATATATTATACAACTGTCCCCCACATCCTCCAATATATTATACAACTGTCCCCCACATCCTCCAATATATTATACAACTGTCCCTCCATCCTCCAATATATTATACAACTGTCCCCCCATCCTCCAATATATTATAAAACTGTCCCCCACATCCTCCAATATATTATACAACTGTCCCCCCATCCTCCAATATATTATACAACTGTCCCCCACATCCTCCAATATATTATACAACTGTCCCCCCATCCTCCAATATATTATACAACTGTCCCCCACATCCTCCAATATATTATACAACTGTCCCCCCCATCCTCCAATATATTATACAACTGTCCCCCCATCCTCCAATATATTATACAACTGTCCCCCCATCCTCCAATATATTATACAACTGTCCCCCCCATCCTCCAATATATTATACAACTGTCCCCCCATCCTCCAATATATTATACAACTGTCCCCCCATCCTCCAATATATTATACAACTGTCCCCCCATCCTCCAATATATTATACAACTGTCCCCCACATCCTCCAATATATTATACAACTGTCCCTCCATCCTCCAATATATTATACAACTGTCCCTCCATCCTCCAATATATTATACAACTGTCCCCCCATCCTCCAATATATTATACAACTGTCCCCCCATCCTCCAATATATTATACGACTGTCCCCCCATCCTCCAATATATTATATGACTGTCCCCCATCCTCCAATATATTATACAACTGTCCCCCCATCCTCCAATATATTATACAACTGTCCCCCCATCCTCCAATATATTATACAACTGTCCCCCCATCCTCCAATATATTATACAACTGTCCCCCCATCCTCCAATATATTATACAACTGTCCCCCCATCCTCCAATATATTATACGACTGTCCCCCCATCCTCCAATATATTATACAACTGTCCCCCCATCCTCCAATATATTATACAACTGTCCCCCCATCCTCCAATATATTATACAACTGTCCCCCCATCCTCCAATATATTATACAACTGTCCCTCCATCCTCCAATATATTATACAACTGTCCCCCCATCCTCCAATATATTATACAACTGTCCCTCCATCCTCCAATATATTATACAACTGTCCCTCCATCCTCCAATATATTAAACAACTGCCCCCCCATCCTCCAATATATTATACAACTGTCCCCCATCCTCCAATATATTATACAACTGTCCCCCCATCCTCCAATATATTATACAACTGTCCCCTCCATCCTCCAATATATTATATGACTGTCCCCCATCCTCCAATATATTATACAACTGTCCCCCCATCCTCCAATATATTATACAACTGTCCCCCATCCTCCAATATATTATACAACTGTCCCTCCATCCTCTAATATATTATACAACTGTCCCCCCATCCTCCAATATATTATACAACTGTCCCCCATCCTCCAATATATTATACAACTGTCCCCCATCCTCCAATATATTATACAACTGTCCCCCCCATCCTCCAATATATTATACAACTGTCCCCCCATCCTCCAATATATTATACAACTGTCCCCCCATCCTCCAATATATTATACAACTGTCCCTCCATCCTCCAATATATTATACAACTGTCCCTCCATCCTCCAATATATTATACAACTGTCCCCCCATCCTCCAATATATTATACAACTGTCCCTCCATCCTCCAAAATATTATACAACTGTCCCTCCATCCTCCAAAATATTAAACAACTGCCCCCCCATCCTCCAATATATTATACAACTGTCCCCCATCCTCCAATATATTATACAACTGTCCCCCCATCCTCCAATATATTATACAACTGTCCCCCATCCTCCAATATATTATACAACTGTCCCTCCATCCTCTAATATATTATACAACTGTCCCCCATCCTCCAATATATTATACAACTGTCCCTCCATCCTCTAATATATTATACAACTGTCCCCCCATCCTCCAATATATTATACAACTGTCCCCCATCCTCCAATATATTATACAACTGTCCCCCATCCTCCAATATATTATACAACTGTCCCCCCCATCCTCCAATATATTATACAACTGTCCCCCCATCCTCCAATATATTATACAACTGTCCCCCATCCTCCAATATATTATACAACTGTCCCCCATCCTCCAATATATTATACAATTGTCCCCCCCATCCTCCAATATATTATACAACTGTCCCCCATCCTCCAATATATTATATGACTGTCCCCCCATCCTCCAATATATTGTACAACTGTCCCCCCATCCTCCAATATATTATACAACTGTCCCCCACATCCTCCAATATATTATACAACTGTCCCCCACATCCTCCAATATATTATACAACTGTCCCTCCATCCTCCAATATATTATACAACTGTCCCCCCATCCTCCAATATATTATAAAACTGTCCCCCACATCCTCCAATATATTATACAACTGTCCCCCCATCCTCCAATATATTATACAACTGTCCCCCACATCCTCCAATATATTATACAACTGTCCCCCCATCCTCCAATATATTATACAACTGTCCCCCACATCCTCCAACATATTATACAACTGTCCCCCCCATCCTCCAATATATTATACAACTGTCCCCCCATCCTCCAATATATTATACAACTGTCCCCCCATCCTCCAATATATTATACAACTGTCCCCCCCATCCTCCAATATATTATACAACTGTCCCCCCATCCTCCAATATATTATACAACTGTCCCCCCATCCTCCAATATATTATACAACTGTCCCCCCATCCTCCAATATATTATACAACTGTCCCCCACATCCTCCAATATATTATACAGCTGTCCCTCCATCCTCTAATATATTATACAACTGTCCCCCATCCTCCAATATATTATACAACTGTCCCTCCATCCTCTAATATATTATACAACTGTCCCCCCATCCTCCAATATATTATACAACTGTCCCCCATCCTCCAATATATTATACAACTGTCCCCCCCATCCTCCAATATATTATACAACTGTCCCCCCATCCTCCAATATATTATACAACTGTCCCCCATCCTCCAATATATTATACAACTGTCCCCCATCCTCCAATATATTATACAACTGTCCCCCCCATCCTCCAATATATTATACAACTGTCCCCCATCCTCCAATATATTATATGACTGTCCCCCCATCCTCCAATATATTGTACAACTGTCCCCCCATCCTCCAATATATTATACAACTGTCCCCCACATCCTCCAATATATTAAACAACTGTCCCCCACATCCTCCAATATATTATACAACTGTCCCTCCATCCTCCAATATATTATACAACTGTCCCCCCATCCTCCAATATATTATACAACTGTCCCTCCATCCTCCAAAATATTATACAACTGTCCCTCCATCCTCCAAAATATTAAACAACTGCCCCCCCATCCTACAATATATTATACAACTGTCCCCCATCCTCCAATATATTATACAACTGTCCCCCCATCCTCCAATATATTATACAACTGTCCCCTCCATCCTCCAATATATTATATGACTGTCCCCCATCCTCCAATATATTATACAACTGTCCCCCCATCCTCCAATATATTATACAACTGTCCCCCATCCTCCAATATATTATACAACTGTCCCTCCATCCTCTAATATATTATACAACTGTCCCCCATCCTCCAATATATTATACAACTGTCCCTCCATCCTCTAATATATTATACAACTGTCCCCCCATCCTCCAATATATTATACAACTGTCCCCCATCCTCCAATATATTATACAACTGTCCCCCATCCTCCAATATATTATACAACTGTCCCCCCCATCCTCCAATATATTATACAACTGTCCCCCCATCCTCCAATATATTATACAACTGTCCCCCATCCTCCAATATATTATACAACTGTCCCCCATCCTCCAATATATTATACAATTGTCCCCCCCATCCTCCAATATATTATACAACTGTCCCCCATCCTCCAATATATTATATGACTGTCCCCCCATCCTCCAATATATTGTACAACTGTCCCCCCATCCTCCAATATATTATACAACTGTCCCCCACATCCTCCAATATATTATACAACTGTCCCCCACATCCTCCAATATATTATACAACTGTCCCTCCATCCTCCAATATATTATACAACTGTCCCCCCATCCTCCAATATATTATAAAACTGTCCCCCACATCCTCCAATATATTATACAACTGTCCCCCCATCCTCCAATATATTATACAACTGTCCCCCACATCCTCCAATATATTATACAACTGTCCCCCCATCCTCCAATATATTATACAACTGTCCCCCACATCCTCCAACATATTATACAACTGTCCCCCCCATCCTCCAATATATTATACAACTGTCCCCCCATCCTCCAATATATTATACAACTGTCCCCCCATCCTCCAATATATTATACAACTGTCCCCCCCATCCTCCAATATATTATACAACTGTCCCCCCATCCTCCAATATATTATACAACTGTCCCCCCATCCTCCAATATATTATACAACTGTCCCCCCATCCTCCAATATATTATACAACTGTCCCCCACATCCTGCAATATATTATACAGCTGTCCCTCCATCCTCTAATATATTATACAACTGTCCCCCATCCTCCAATATATTATACAACTGTCCCTCCATCCTCTAATATATTATACAACTGTCCCCCCATCCTCCAATATATTATACAACTGTCCCCCATCCTCCAATATATTATACAACTGTCCCCCATCCTCCAATATATTATACAACTGTCCCCCCCATCCTCCAATATATTATACAACTGTCCCCCCATCCTCCAATATATTATACAACTGTCCCCCATCCTCCAATATATTATACAACTGTCCCCCATCCTCCAATATATTATACAACTGTCCCCCCCATCCTCCAATATATTATACAACTGTCCCCCATCCTCCAATATATTATATGACTGTCCCCCCATCCTCCAATATATTGTACAACTGTCCCCCCATCCTCCAATATATTATACAACTGTCCCCCACATCCTCCAATATATTATACAACTGTCCCCCACATCCTCCAATATATTATACAACTGTCCCTCCATCCTCCAATATATTATACAACTGTCCCCCCATCCTCCAATATATTATAAAACTGTCCCCCACATCCTCCAATATATTATACAACTGTCCCCCCATCCTCCAATATATTATACAACTGTCCCCCACATCCTCCAATATATTATACAACTGTCCCCCCCATCCTCCAATATATTATACAACTGTCCCCCACATCCTCCAATATATTATACAACTGTCCCCCCCATCCTCCAATATATTATACAACTGTCCCCACATCCTCCAATATATTATACAGCTGTCCCTCCATCCTCTAATATATTATACAACTGTCCCCCATCCTCCAATATATTATACAACTGTCCCTCCATCCTCTAATATATTATACAACTGTCCCCCCATCCTCCAATATATTATACAACTGTCCCCCATCCTCCAATATATTATACAACTGTCCCCCATCCTCCAATATATTATACAACTGTCCCCCCCATCCTCCAATATATTATACAACTGTCCCCCCATCCTCCAATATATTATACAACTGTCCCCCATCCTCCAATATATTATACAACTGTCCCCCATCCTCCAATATATTATACAACTGTCCCCCCCATCCTCCAATATATTATACAACTGTCCCCCATCCTCCAATATATTATATGACTGTCCCCCCATCCTCCAATATATTGTACAACTGTCCCCCCATCCTCCAATATATTATACAACTGTCCCCCACATCCTCCAATATATTATACAACTGTCCCCCACATCCTCCAATATATTATACAACTGTCCCTCCATCCTCCAATATATTATACAACTGTCCCCCCATCCTCCAATATATTATAAAACTGTCCCCCACATCCTCCAATATATTATACAACTGTCCCCCCATCCTCCAATATATTATACAACTGTCCCCCACATCCTCCAATATATTATACAACTGTCCCCCCCATCCTCCAATATATTATACAACTGTCCCCCACATCCTCCAAAATATATTATACAACTGTCCCCCCCATCCTCCAATATATTATACAACTGTCCCCCCATCCTCCAATATATTATACAACTGTCCCCCCATCCTCCAATATATTATACAACTGTCCCCCCCATCCTCCAATATATTATACAACTGTCCCCCCATCCTCCAATATATTATACAACTGTCCCCCCATCCTCCAATATATTATACCACTGTCCCCCCATCCTCCAATATATTATACAACTGTCCCCCACATCCTCCAATATATTATACAACTGTCTCCCATCCTCCAATATATTATACAACTCTCCCTCCATCCTCCAATATATTTTACGACTGTCCCCCCATCCTCCAATATATTATACGACTGTCCCCCCATCCTCCAATATATTATACGACTGTCCCCCCATCCTCCAATATATTATATGACTGTCCCCCATCCTCCAATATATTATACGACTGTCCCCCCATCCTCCAATATATTATACGACTGTCCCCCCATCCTCCAATATATTATACAACTGTCCCCCCATCCTCCAATATATTATACAACTGTCTCCCCCATCCTCCAATATATTATACGACTGTCCCCCCATCCTCCAATATATTATACAACTGTCCCCCCATCCTCCAATATATTATACAACTGTCACCCCATCCTCCAATATATTATACGACTGTCCCCCCATCCTCCAATATATTATACAACTGTCCCCCACATCCTCCAATATATTATACAACTGTCCCTCCATCCTCCAATATATTATACAACTGTCCCCCATCCTCCAATATATAATGTGAGCAAGTGAGGTGAGATAAGGGAGGTGAAGGGAAAAAAGGCCATGGTGGCAGAGTAAATACAATATAGCAAGTAAAACACTGGAATGGTTGATTTGCAGTGGAAGAATGTGCTAAGTAGAGATATAAATAATGGGGTGCAAAGGAGCAAAATAAATAAAAAAATAAATAAGTAGTTGTTTGGGCTAAATTACAGATTGGTTATGTACAGGTGCAGTAATCTGTGAGCTGCTCTGACAGCTGGTGCTTAAAGCTAGTAAGGGAGATAAGTGTTTCCAGTTTCAGAGATTGTTGTAGTTAAGGCATCTTTACTTTTAATCAAGTATGACGATTGGGTACTTTTTCCACCACTGCTTCCCTCTCTTGACTAAGGAAAAGTCAAGTGAGCTGTGAACTGGTATTGTGATATACTGTACATGAATAACCCTAACCTAACCATAACATTAAACCTAACCCTAACACTAACCTTGTACATGAAATGTAATTTTCGTATTTCGTTTAGTCCTTTAGTATACAGAAAATGTTGAATTTGCATGTCAGCTCTAAACCTCTTCTGCCCGAGTGATGTTTCTTTTTAGAAGGCCCACCACTTCATTGTATGTCACACACTGTCTATCACATGATCTTCATCCATTTCGATTTACCTCACCGTTGTGTATTAAACCAGGCATGGGACATTGACCAACATTCACACAAGTGTAGAATGATCAGACACTCCCGTGGGCATTCGTAAAGAGAAAATAGACCTGAGAAATGCTGTGCTGTGTTGCTATGGGCTTGAGTTATTTAAATGCATCGTTAATATTGTGTTGTTGTTGTCGTGTCCAATGGCCTCTGTCTTTGTTGACCTTCACAGTGGTTTTACCATGCCGGTATGTGTCATCTATCTGATACTGGTGACTGATCCCCTCTGACATGACATGTAAAAGCTTCATCTATGTGCTCCAGAATCAAAAGCCTTCTAAGACTTTGGCCCTCTGGTTTTAACTGTCTGGTGGTGTCAGAAATTGACCTTAGGGGTAATTTAACAGAGGTGGATTAGTAAAAATGTCAGTAGACACACACACACACACACACACACACACACACACACACACACACACACACACACACACACACGCACACACACACACACACACACTTGTGTGTGACACTTGTAGCACTATGATTTTGTCATGTATTCCTGGACTGGAGCCTTCTCCTTTGATCAACACGGTCCCAGGGTCAGTAACCATAAGAAGGTCCGTGGTCACAATGAATGACCCGGTGATGGTTCTGTGCAGTGTCATTGTTAGTAACTAGGTAAAGAGCATCGTGGGTGTACTTACAGACGGAAATGTAAACATGTGTGTACATTACAACATGTCAATAGTGTCACGCCCTGATCTGTTTCACCTGTCTTTGTGCTTGTCTCCACCCCACTCCAGGTGTCGCCCATCTTCCCCATTATCCCCTGTGTATTTATACCTGTGTTCTCTGTTTGTCTGTGTCCAGTTCGTTGTTTGTCAGCTCCTGTTATTTTCCCTGCCTCTCTTTTCTCATCCTCCTGGTTTTTTGACCCTTGTCTGTCCTGACCTTGTACCCGCCCGCCTAACCATTCTGCCCATCCCAGACCCTGACCCTGCCTGCCGTCCTGCACCTTTGTCCCACCTCTGGATTATTGACCTCTGTCTACCCTGACCCTGAGCCTGCCTGCCACTCTGTACCGTTGCTCTACCTCTGGATTACGGAGCTCTGCCTGTCCCTGACACCGAGCCTGCCTGCCTTGACCTGTCGTTTGCATGAATCTGGTGTTTATAATAAACATTGTTACTTCACACGGTCTGCACTTGGATCTTAACTTGGTTCCTGATAAATAGTGTGTATAACACCTAGTTCAAGGGGATATGCACCGTAGGCTGAGTCATTATAGCATTTGCAATCTTTGCAAAAATCTGTGCAGATATCCATTAGCAAATAGAATGCATGGTTACTATTTGAACGGACAGAATATATTTCTCCCCATCAAATATAGCATTTTACAAACAGTAAACAGGGGAAAGCCTGTTGAGCAGAATTGTGCTTTGCTTGTATGTTATTATGGGGTTAAAGGTCGTAAGATATAGAATTTAGCAGACACTTTTATCCAGAGTGACTTAAAGTCATGTTTTGCCAAACCTTTTGGGGGCACGGGGAATTGAACACACTATCCTGGCTTTGCAAGAGCCACATTCTACTTACTGAGCTACAGAGTACCTCGTGTCGGGTCTTTTCACTCACTTTGTGAGTGGATGAGAGGAGATAAAGGAAGTAAATGATTGTTGTGTCGTCGGCATGGAGCTTTTTGTTTTTGTTTTGGAACACCCTCACTGTTTTTCTCTCTTCCAGGTTCTGGCAACAAGATCTTTGTTTAGACTATAGGTCGGCTGTAGGTCCACTGTACAGTAGGCTGTACTGTAGACTGTAGGTCTACTGTATGCTGTGGAGGGAAATAGGAAGGTTTCAGTCGTAAATCCAGGATTTAGTGCGAATTTATCCCTGCAGTGTAACATTCCAGAGACAAATCAAATGGATGAGTGTTTTAGTAAGAATGGTGTGTGTTTGTGAGTGCATGCATGTGTGTAAGAATAGGAAAGTCTTAAAGTCATTAGAGGACAAGAGAGCAGAACGTTGTTGACACGGCCCCTAAGTTTCTGCACGGTCCCTGGGCGTCTGCACGGCCCCTTGATTTCTGCACGGTCCTTGGGCGTCTGCACGGCCCCTTGATTTCTGCACGGTCCCTGGGCGTCTGCACGGCCCCTTGATTTCTGCACGGTCCCTGGGCGTCTGCACGGCCCCTTGATTTCTGCACGGTCCCTGGGCGTCTGCACGGCCCCTGGGTTTCTGCACGGTCCCTGGGTTTCTGCACGGCGCCTGGGTTTCTGCACGGTCCCTGGGTTTCTGCACGGCCTCTGGGTTTCTGCACGGCCTCTGGGTTTCTGCACGGCCCCTTAGTTTCTGCACGTCCCCTGGGTTTCTGCACGTCCCCTGGGTTTCTGCACGGCCCCTGGGTTTCTGCACGGCCCCTTAGTTTCTGCACGGCCCCTTGGTTTCTGCACGGTCCCTGGGTTTCTGCACGGCCCCTGGGTTTCTGCACGGCCCCTTAGTTTCTGCACGGCCCCTTGATTTTTGCACATCCCCTGGGTTTCTGCACGGTCCCTGGGTGTCTGCACGGCCCCTGGGTGTCTGCACGGCCCCTGGGTTTATGCACGGTCCCTGGGTTTCTGCACGGTCCCTGGGTGTCTGCACGTCCCGTAGTTTCTGCACGGCCCCGTAGTTTCTGCACGGCCCCTTGACTTCTGCACGTCCCCTGGGTGTCTGCACGATCCCTGGGTGTCTGCACGATCCCTGGGTTTCTGCACGGTCCCTGGGCTTCTGCACGGCCCCTGGGTTTCTGCACGGTCCCTGGGTTTCTGCACGGTCCCTGGGTTTCTGCACGGCGCCTGGGTTTCTGCACGGCCTCTGGGTTTCTGCACGGCCTCTGGGTTTCTGCACGGCCGCTGGGTTTCTGCACGGCCCCTGGGTTTCTGCACGGCCCCTGGGTTTCTGCACGGCCCCTGGGTTTTTGCATTATTTTGTATATCTCCTTCTTCTATTCTGTCCACCAGCTCTTCCTCCCTACGCTTGGTGAAATTCAAGACAACACAACACACGCTCTTTGTTGAGGCTTACCCGGTTCTAAAAACAAAACATTACAGAGAAAGAAAAAAAGAAAAAGCAGGCTTAGATAGGGCTGTTACGGTGACCATATTACCTTCACACCCGGCGGTCACGAGTCATGATGACAGCCAAATTTCACGTAACCAATAAGTAACGGTAATGAGACTTCTCCAAGCGCTGATGCTGCTGATGGTCATTCGTAGCCTACCAAACTTGCTAACTGCCTGGTACTCAGCACTCTATTGTCCATCTAATCACTCTGACATCAATGCAAATGTAATTGAAAATCTAATCAAAGACTTCATGAGAGCCCATGAGCTTGTTGCGCAACATTTCTATAGGTCATGCACTTTCGTGAGAAATGGCCTCTATTAAAAAGAGGAGGTTCCCATCAGCTTTCTATAGGCCTACTATATATTTATTTCTCAACGTTCCTAATATTAAGCACATTTCTGGCATGAAAATGAACCACAGGAAAAGCATCCTCCATTCGCTATTTAAGTGCATAGATGACATGTATTTTTTCCCCCTGCCCCTGTTTCGAGACAGGTGCATGATAACGGTCCATTGTAAATAAATAAAAATGTCACACATACACTACCAGTCAAATGTTTGGACACACCTACTCATTCAAGGCTTTTTCTTTATTTTTTTTTTACTATTTTACACATTGTAGAATATCAGTGAATCATCAAAACTATGAAATAACACATAATATCACCAAAAAAGTGTTAAACAAATTAAAATACATTTTTTATTTGAGATTCTTCAAAGTAGCCACCCTTTGCCTTGATGACAGCTTTGCACTCTCTTCCATATGTGTTATTTCATAGTTTTGATGTCTTCACTGTTATTCTACAATGTAGAAAATAATACAAATAAAGAAAAACCTTTGAATGAGTAGATGTGTCCATACTGGTACTGTATATTATTTAGTATATGGAAAGATAATATTAAATCAAGAATAGTCTGATGTGTGACAATATTAGCCTATCACTTGTGAATTAAATATTATCACTTGTGAATTATGGCCAGTTTGTGTGCAGTAAGGCAAGAAATAGTGCTTGCCTTTTTTTTTTCAACTTTTTAAAATCATAGTTACACACCTCCTGTAGCCTAGCCCATAAGCCTATATGTATTGATAAGGTTTGTATCACCAACTTCACAAACTTCTTAAAACTTCTTATGGCTGCAATCCCGTTAACGGGATGAAATGACAACAGCCAGTGAAAGTGCAGGGCGCCAAATTCAAACAACAGAAATCTCATAATTAAAATTCCTCAGACATACATGTGTTTTATACCATTTTAAAGGTAATCTTGTTGTTAATCCCACCAAAGTGTCCGATTTCAAATAGGCTTTACAGCGAAAGCACCACAAACGATTATGTGAGGTCACCGCAAAATCACAGAAAAACACAGCTATTTTTCCAGCCAAAGACAGGAGTCACAAAAAGCAGAAATGGAGATAAAATGAATCACTAACCTTTGATGATCTTCATCAGATGACACTCATAGGACTTCATGTTGCACAATACATATATGTTTTGTTCGATTAAGTTCATATTTATATCCAAAAACCTCAGTTTACATTGGAGCCATGTTCAGAAATGCCTCCAAAATATCCAGAGAAATTGCAGAGAGCCACGTCAAATAACTTAAATACTCATCATAAACTTTGATGAAAGATACATGTTTTACATAGAATTAAAGATACACTTGTTCTTAATGCAACCGCTGTGTCAGATTTCAAAAATCTTTACGGCAAAAGCACAATATTCAATAATCTGAGAACAGCGTTCAGCCACAAAAGGAAGCCATACAGTTACCTGCCAAATTGTGCAGTCAACAAAACTCATAAAAAGCATTATAAATCTTCACTTACCTTTGCTGATCTTCGTCGGAATGCACTCCCAGGACTCCCACTTCCACAAGAAATGTTTGTTTTGTTCGGTAATGTCCATCATTTATGTCCAAATAGCTACTTTTGTTAGTGCGTTTAGTACACAAATCCAAAACGCTTGTGCAGGTCCAGTCGAACGTCGGACAAAAACTTCAAAAAGTTATATTACAGGTCGAATAAACTTGTTAAACTAAGTATAGAATCAATCTTTAGGATGTTGTTATCATAAATATTCAATAACGTTCCAACCGGAGAATTCCTTTGTGTCTATAGAAGTAATGGAACGCAAGTCGATATCATGTGGAATGCGCATGACCAGGACCTGGCTACAGACTGTTGACATCTAGTGGAAGCTGTAGGAAGTGCAAACAGATCCATATCCTACTGTGTTTTCAATAGGCGATGAGTTGAAAATCGACCAACCTCAGATTTCTCACTTCCTGGTTGGATTTCTATTCAGGTTTTTTCCTGCCATATGAGTTCAGTTTTTTTCCTGCCATATGAGTTCTGTTATACTCACAGACATAATTCAAACAGTTTTAGAAACTTCAGAGTGTTTTCTATCCAATACTAATAATAATATGCATATATTAGCAACTGGGACTGAGGAGCAGGCCGTTTACTCTGGGCACCTCTGTGCACCGTTCATCCAAGCTACTCAATACTGCCACTGCAGCCATAAGAAGTTAAAATTAAGCACATCAAACCGCTTTACAACAGGTGTAGAGCCTAACTGACATACATAAGCAGCGCGTGAGTTTCAAGTTTGGGGAAGATAATTTTCACCGTAAAAATGCACCTTTATAAAAAACCATTACATGAATAATCACAGTTGCGGTCACTTTTGAGAACAGTGTTTTCCCACTAATTGATTGCATTGTGGAACATTCATGCTTATAGCCTACTACCATGTGTGCATTGCTGCACTTACAATGCGAAGAAATAGCCTGATAGTTTATCAACATTTTAAGTTAAACGTTCTGATCTGTTGCGTCAGCCACATTGTGTAAAAAATGTATTTTGATCACGTGATATACCCGATCACGTGATATAAATCAATTTCCATAAATAACTCTGAAATATCCTTTCTATTTTATTCAGCTATGTTCAATTGTATTCTTCATACTATAAAACAATATAAAATAATGCCACGGAATTCTAAGCAAATCTTGTCTGCTAAATGAACTAGTGTAGCCCACAGCCATATGGCATAGCCAGATCAGGGCCTATCATGAGGACAACTCAGAATATGTTATTCTGTTCTTCTGAAATAGACTACATTTTCTTCATATCATGTTGCTTTAGTCATGTCTAAAATAATTCATGAATTTATTGCGATGGTCTAGGCTATATTACATGGATTTATTAGACTTTTTAAAACGTAGATGTTCCAATGGTCTGCATCCGTGGCTTGTAGGCAATGCATGGGCCAGGATATGCTAAATGTGTTTATGTTAGTTAATGGGAAATTACCGTGAGACCGGCTGTTATTTGCTTGGCAATCACCGGCTGAAAAAATGTCATGCCTTGCCACAGCCCTAGGCTTGGATCAGAATAGACTTTCTCTATTCCATTGCTTAGCCTAACAAATGAGATTCTTAGTGAGCGGTCATGGCGGCGTCCCAAACGGAACGCTATTTCCAATATAGTGCACTGCTTTTGACCAGGGTAGGGCACTATCTAGGGAATAAGGTGCCAATTGGGATGTGCACGTTATTTTTTTTCAGTTTGGTTTTGTCTGTTAGATTTATTTCCATATGAAAGGTCAGACTGATCATGTTCCTCAATCGCATTTAGGTTTTCCCTTGTTAAAGAGAAAATAGAACTGCAACTAGAGGGTAAATTTAGCTTATCAAAGTATCCCTTTGGAAGCCACTATAACCGCATGCATCCCATCTGGACTCAATGCATCAATCAATCTCCTCATCTCTCTATTTACATGTCTATAAATATAAATAGTAGCAGAGGTGTACAGATCTGAATTGACTGACTGTTAACCCTAGAGGTAGACTGATCCTGATTGACTGACTGTTAACCCTAGAGGTAGACTGATCCTGATTGACTGACTGTTAACCCTAGAGGTAGACTGATCCTGATTGACTGACTGTTAACCCTAGAGGTAGACTGATCCTGATTGACTGACTGTTAACCTTAGAGGTAGACTGATCCTGATTGACTGACTGTTAACCTTAGAGGGAGACTGATCCTGATTGACTGACTGTTAACCCTAGAAGTAGACTGATCCTAATTGACTGACTGTTAACCCTAGAGGTAGACTGATCCTGATTGACTGACTGTTAACCCTAGAGGTAGACTGATCTTGATTGACTGACTGTTAACCCTAGAGGTAGACTGATCCTAATTAACTGACTGTTAACCTTAGAGGTAGACTGATCCTGATTGACTGACTGTTAACCCTAGAGGTAGACTGATCCGGATTGACTGACTGTTAACCCTAGAGGTAGACTGATCCTGATTGACTGACTGTTAACCCTAGAGGTAGACTGATCCTGATTGACTGACTGTAAAAAATAAAAAATAAATGCTACGTTTTAAACAACCCAATTTGGGTAAATATTGGACAGAACACACTGTGTGTTATTTAGACCCAGCCAGTTGGGTCACAAGTAACCCTTTGTTTTCTTTAAGATGAGGTGCTGATGCTGGGTTTTTGAGCTATGATCCACCAGGTCAGATCAGAAGACTGGAGGTGTAGCTTAGTAGGGGCGTGGAATTCAGAGAGTTATTTTTTGGCAGAGATGAACTCGTGGAATACCATTTGTATGTCTCTGTGTCCAAAATGAAGGATGTCAGAGGTAGTTTCGTGAGCCAATGCTAACTAGGATTAGCGCAATTGCTGGAAGTCTATGTGTATGTTCTAGCATGCTAGCAGATACCCATAGACTTCCAGTGATTGCACAAATGCTAGTTAGCATTGGCTTGCAAAGCTACCTCTAACTTTCTTCATTTTGGACACAGAGACATACAAATGGTATCGACAAGTTCATCTGCGGCAGGTAGCCTCGTGGTTAATAGTATTGGGTCAGTAACTGAGAGGTTGCTGGTTCGAATCCCCAAGCGGACTAAGTGAAAACATCTGCTGATATGCCCTTGAGCAAGGCACTTAACCCTAGTTGCTCTGGATAAGATATGCTGAATGGGAAAGTAGATGAAGGGCCTCATTGCCAAAACCCCAAAGTATCCCTTTAAGTGCAAAGTTACCACTTTGTTATAATTTTTTTATAATATGTTATTCATTTTGTATGTGTAAATGTGTAATTTGCAAAAAATATTGAAGGAAATTTGAAATGTACAAACTTAACATGATGAACATGAATTATGTTTACTCTCAATGGTGGCCCAAAAATAACTATCTGAAAGCCACACCATTGGATTAACCAAACATGGGTTAATTTAACCATCAGTTGGGTTTTTAATTCACTTTCATGACCGGTTGGGTCTGTTTTCAAGTAATCCATAGGTTATTAACAGGTAAATGTCATTCCTGTTTATCATGTTATGTTTGTACACTGTGTTACGTTCCCCAGCAAGAAAACTAAATCCTGTCTCTCAAACAGAAGGGGGAACTACCAAAGTGTCACTGACAACAACCAAAACGAAACAGGTGGGGTTTAAGGAGGTTTCTGAAAGACAATCAAGGGAGTGTCCACTGAAAGTTGACCAGCAACAACAACTGGAACCTAAAAGACACCCACTAAATTTCACTAAGAAGAGGCAAACAAAAGAGAAACCCACACCGACATCAAAGACAGGAAGCAAAACAAAAAGGTGGAACAAAACAAAATCACACAAAGGAATGTTTTTCTACAAATCAAAATAGGAAGTTCCAACTGAAGGTGTTGACCCTTCCACATCTCTCAAGACAACTGGAATACTAGGCCAGCCACTCTTAAATAGCACCTGGGCCAGCCACTCTTAAATAGCACCTGGGCCAGCCACTCTTAAATAGCACCTGGGCCAGCCACTCTTAAATAGCACCTGTGCCAGCCACTCTTAAATAGCACCTGGGCCAGCCACTCTTAAATAGCACCTGGGCCAGCCACTCTTAAATAGCACCTGGGCCAGCCACTCTTAAATAGCACCTGGGCCAGCCACTCTTAAATAGCACCTGGGCCAGCACAGGCCAAACACCTTCCCACTAACGAGATGGCAAACAGCACATTTGTAACACACACTGACTAACGAGGTGACACAAATCGGTGCACACTACATGCTAACAAGCTGTACGCGCTAAAGTCTAAACTTCAAACATCAATCGAAAAAACTAAACCTGTAACTCAGTGTACATTTAAATGTCCCTTTAATATTTTAGCATATTTTAATATACAATGAATAATATTATTTAGATATCATAACAAAGTGGTAACTATCCCAACATTGGGATATGCATAGATACTTCAGGAACTCAACTTCTGTAAGCCTCATTAAGCTACAAAAGTGTCAATGCGCAACTTTAACGTATGTTGACAATACAACAGAACAGATTAAACCAGAATTACATTTACTCTTACAGGTGGCCAACAATAACTATCTGAAAGCCACACCTTTACTAAGCCACACTTCCAATCATCTGATCTGATTTAGTGGATCATAGCTAAAAAATAACCCAACTAAGTGACCCTCCTAGCTGGGTCAAAGTAACTCTACGTGACCCTCCTAGCTGGGTCAAAGTAACACTACGAAGTGACCCTCCTAGCTGGGTCAAAGTAACACTACTAAGTGACCCTCCTAGCTGGGTCAAAGTAACACTACGAAGTGACCCTCCTAGCTGGGTCAAAGTAACACTACTAAGTGACCCTCCTAGCTGGGTCAAAGTAACACTACGAAGTGACCTTCCTAGCTGGGGCAAAGTAACACTACTAAGTGACCCTCCTAGCTGGGTCAAAGTAACACTACGAAGTGACCCTCCTAGCTGGGTCAAAGTAACACTACGAAGTGACCCTCCTAGCTGGGTCAAAGTAACACTACGAAGTGACCCTCCTAGCTGGGTCAAAGTAACACT